>NC_072732.1:124245787-124378577 GCF_026930045.1 Uloborus diversus | reverse complement strand
TTTTAAGCATTCTCTTTCAAATAAAAATACTTTTAAAATTTCGGAAACGACTCCATTGTTGGTGTACCAAACATTTCTGATTGGACTTAAGACTATGTTTCTTTAGAAATTAATACAAATCAATTGTTTGAACCTGTAATAAAAACCGAGAAGAGAGACAGATATTGATGTTTAATTGAATTGTTTACTTCAGAAAAGGGATAAATATCGTTTTTATCCCCCTCCTTAAATTGTAGCATTAGGAGTTTCGCTGTTTAGTTATTTATTTTTTTTAAGAGATAACAAGTAGTGCAGAAGGAAAATGAGTATCATTAAAATTAAACACTTTATTTAGTGGTCCCAATTTTTGCTCGCAGTGCAGAAAAAGTATGGGTCGCGGTTACACGCTGCTTTCTGTTTTCAATAAGTTCCATTGATGAGATTTATACCGTTTCCAAAGTAACTGATTTTTTTGAAACTGAGACATATTTTGTGGACAACGGGGAAAATATTTAATATTGACCGTTACGGACAAATTTAACGCTTTTTTTTAAATCCAAAACTCTAATAACGATGGAAATATATGTATATTTTTCGATCAAAAAATTAAAATAAAAGGGGGGGGAGGAATTGGGATACAATGATTACATTTATATCTTATTTGCTGTCATTAAAAATAAAAACTAGTAATTAGTATTTAAGTTTTCCGCCGCTTTAACACTGTTCTGTCAAATTCATAATTATTTATTGATTTATTAAATTTATAAATTCTTTTAAGAGTTCAGAAATTGCAAAGCATTTTGCTTTTAGTGCAAAAATACTTCATTTTTCAAAAATCAAATTATATACAGATTTAAATCTTTAATTATCTTCGTATTTTATTGTTATAATCATTATTTCCATTGTCATCATCATCATTATCATCACTACCATCACCATCAATATTATTATTATTAACTATTGTTACTGTTGTAGCAACAAACTAATGTTAAGAAATCGATGTTGGTATAGGATAAAGTAAGATCACTTAGTTCTGAAGGATGTTCTTTTTTACATCTAAAAAAACCAAGATAAGCTAATGAATTTTTTTTAATGAAATTTTCATTCATCAGAAAGTAATTTTTGTCATTTCTTTGTTTCTACATTTCAGGTTTATGACATTAGTTCCAGAGTGAGAGTTTCATGGGAGCTCACAAAAGCTCAGCCCATCTACTTCTTTTCAATTTTATGTTGTTTTTTTCCCCCTTATAAAACGAAACTCAGACTCTTTACGCATTAAAACGAGTTTCAAAGACTATAGTGCTCCTGAACTTATTTCATTAGAAATTAAGCTTTGAATAATCCCACATTAGTATATAACAATACATGGTACATGCGAAAAAAATAGAACTGTGAGAAAAATACATTGAATAATGCATATTGCTCATTTGGAAGAAAAACGCTACAATAAGAAAAAATGAAATTTTACAAGAGAAGCGTTTGAAGTTGAACTCTTCAGGCAGTTTGCATTAAGAAACGTAAGTTTGCTGCTCTCCAGCGGTTAATATTAGAACAAAGAATCTGTTATTATTTTCCAAAGAAAATAGAGTCTTTTGAAGGCATTAAGAGAGAGAAAAAAAAGAAAATAAAAAATTTCGTGTTGTGGCACTCTTCTTCTAAACAAGCGATATCTGAAAATTGAAAAGTACGAAATGTACCGAGAGAAAAGGGTAAAATTAAAGTCAAGAGTGGAAACGTAGCAAGGGATACTTGAAGGTGAAGTATGGGCAAGGAATGCATGTTTGATATTTAATTGGGACATATTTAGCTTGAAGTGCATTGTAATTAATTTGGTCATCGAAAAACATTGTGGAAGACATTGCAGGTATTCCGTCATAGTCATATTTCAACAAAGAAATCCATCGCAATTTTTTAAGTTGCTCGTTAAGATATCTAAAAAGGAAAGCGAAAGAAGAAGCAAAACAAAAGAAAATTACCGTTCACCTAACGCAAAATAAACAAAAACATAAATCGTGGTGCAGTCGTTTAGGAAGCAAGTTTAAAATCTTCGAAAAACCGCATAATTTCATTGCTGGCATGCATCTTATGCGACATCACCTGAAACATAATTAATAGATTGCAAATAAGATCAAAAAAGCTGCGAAAAACTTAAACAGGAATAAAATAAAGAATAAGAACATTTCTCTCTAAACTTTAAGTGATAATCAAAATGGAACTCGTTATTTTTGTTAATGTAAAAAAGAAGCATTTTGGCTGCCGTTCAGTGGTTTTATTGGGTGCCAAAGAAACAAAATTTAAGTTTGTTGAACATCATACATAATTACTTACTTCTGTGAGTGTTATAAAATAAAAACGGGATGCGTGCCCAATGTTTATATTGTAATTACATACACAAAATGTGACACAATCTGGTTCAAACAAGATAATTTCCTAAACCTTTTTTTAGGTAGGGGAGAGTGTTGTACCTTGGGACATTGTTAATTTCTAAGAATCTATTTTTAACAGCTATGTTTTTATAATCTCTAATAGTAACCTTCACCACTAAATGGTGCCATAGTAAAAATAAGCATCAAATGAGTAAAATTGACGATTTTGTGGGAGAAAGAAAATTTTATGACTAACAAGTAAATATTTTCTTCATTTTTAATACATTTTCTGTCTTTGTATTTGTAAATTTAATCAACTGAATTTTTTTTTTTTTTTTTGTTATAAAAGAGTAGTATTTTAAATACTTTGCTTATGAGAAAATAATGATAGTGCATCCTGATTGACCACCTTTTTTCTTCTTTTTAAACAACGTGGTGATTGTACCTTGAGATAGCCAAGCATTTTGTACCTTAGGACACGTTCCAAGTTACAGCATGCATGGTTCTTAATAATTAAGGTATGTTTAGGAGCATGGAACAATGTTCCAATCTTATGTAGTCTTTTAAACGCATTTAATGTTAGATAATAATTCTTTATTCATTATTCATAATTCATAATTAATTATTCATAATTTAATTCCCAACCATGGATTTTTTTTTTTCTGGTGCAAAATTGGTTTAAGTATATGGCTGTTTCCTGAATCATAAAGAATTTCCCATAGTACAGCAGGATGCGTCCCAAGGTACAATAGGATGTTGTACCTTGGGAAAGCTTGGTACTTTTACTTTAAATGGCTGGCAATATTGTAGTTTCAAACTGTCTGAACTTTTTTAAAAAATATATTGCAAAGAAGGATGTTTAGGTATTTTAATGTGACTTTTAGATTTGAAATTTGATTCAAAAAATTGACGCTAAATATTAAAATATGAAAAATGTCCCGGGGTACAACACTCTCTCCTATACTAGATTGTTTGCCACACAAGAAAAATGTGTGAGCGACACAAAATTCAGATACTTACCTTATAGCAGGCGATTGTTTGCAAATGAACATCCATATCGTGGTGATCATAACTCCTGCTAATTCTCTAAAACATTAAAAAAAACAAAGAAATAAATTCTCTTCGGCACAAATTCACTTCAATTCTGTATTAAAAGTTTTGTAAAAGCAGACCTACACAAAAGTATTCAGCTGATGTTCCTCAAGCATAACATCTATTTATGTCAATAACATATATTTATTTATTGAACACTATGCAACAGTTTTTTAAAAATAAAAAGGAATAAGTACAATAGTTGATGAAAACGTAAAATAAAGAAAAACAAGAGGTTCCCTTCAGAACTAAACGAGCCTTTCCCAAGCACCAACACCGAACAATTATCTTTGAATTAGCTAAGACTGCAAATTGGGTCAAACATAAATTTTTACACTTTAATCTGATTTCTAGCAACAAAACATGCCTGTCTCATCTGATTAAATAGATATGTAAAGAAAAAATAATAAAATAATAGCAACTTTTAATCATGTAACAATTTTTTAATAAAAAAAATATTTTATCATCAAAAAAAGAATTAAAAATAAAAAGCTCATCAAAACAAATACATTTTGTCAAAAAAAAGAAAAAAAAAAACCCTCATGACAGACTGACAGACACGCATTTTCTCCATCTAAAACCCCCCACCTATCAATCTTTAATATTTCAATATTTATTTGCTTAATTTTATTTTGACTTTTTTTTTCGTTTTTAGCGATGTTTTTGGATGCATAAAACTTTTTCTCATGCTTTTTTGACTTTGACTTATACGGGAAAGTAGGCTAAAATCAGAAGATGAAGAAATCGTGCACGAAGTTTCTGTCGAAAGATAAATATTGAAACTTATATAGAGAAAGACAAAACAAAACAATATAACTGCAATAGTTGAAAAGGATCACCGTCCTCCAAAATATTCAGTTTAGTATTTGAAAAATAATACAAATTGTTTTAACAAACAATCCCTTTAAAAAATATTTGCTTTGTAACATAAAGTTGGCTAAATAATTTAAGCTGACTTTTTTAGGTAGTAAACAAATCCGTCAGCCATGACAACTTCCTTTTAAATACGTGTAGGTGTATATCCACAAACATATTTTAATGAACTTCAGCCCTGTATACAATCAATGTATAAATAATACACAAAAGATAAGGAGAAGTAGACTATTTATTAAGTAAAATTATAATAAAAGATTAAAAGCCCTTTCCACAACTCTGGGCTACGTTATCGCTGCAAAAAGAAACAAACGCGCCTATCAAGGGTACTTTAAGCTTATATTTTTACGAGGGCAGAAATTCTAAATTTATCGACTCGAACCCAAAAATTTTTCGAATGGTAAAATATGGGTATGTACACATAAGTACATCTAATTAAAAGGGACATTCAGGCTTTTAAAAATTGCAGCACTACAACTATGTTTCAAAATTTTCCGAATTGTCAGACAAAATTTGCCGAAAAGGAAAATTTTGGGAGGTCGCAGTCTCTCGTGACTTTCCATCGAGGTGCCCCTGACGCATCCATAAAGAAAAAAAAAAGACTTCAAAAATACTCATGCTAAAATACATACCTTCCCTCTTCGTATGTGAGTGGATTTAAGGATCCATCAGACTGAGGATTTGTAGCTGCAATTACCAACTCTACAAAAACGTAGAAAAACATTCCTATGCAATAAATTGTATGCATCCAATATCCCAACTGCCACACTTTGACAGCTGAAAAACAGTTGATAAAATTAAATATTTTCCAGAAAGATTGTCTTTTTTCATGATATCTAGAAAATTATGTAAAAATTTTAACTTTCAAAAAGTGGTTATACTGGGCTGTAAATTTAAGTGTGTAAGGTTTGTGTGCCTTAAGGAAGTTTTTATAAGCAGTTTTTTTTTTCTCGTATTGTGATTCAATTCTATATGAGTGTATGTGAATTATTCTCTTCCCAAGTGATATAACTTTTACAGGATTTGGATGCATGGTTTTCGAAACATTCGAATATTAGCAGTCTTAGCATGTTCAGAAAAAACCGAAAGAGAAAAAAAAAAGGAAGAAAGAAGATTTCAATTCATAATTACATTCTGAAATTAATAATTTCCTTTGTCTGCGCTCCCCCCCCCCCCTATTTTTTCAAAAAAAAAAAAAAAACACTAAGACCAAAATAACGCCGATTTTTAATTCTGTACCCAGGCAATTATCTCCGCTTTGTGGAAATTAAATACTAGAATCTCCCAAGAGACTCTGTATGGAAGCAATGTTAAAAGGACAGGTTGTTTTTTCTGCATTGAAACTATGCTGGCAGAGAAAGTTTCTACACATTTCATTTTTTTTTTTTTTTAAGAAACTCCAAACGGAGGTTTGAAGACCAAAATAAAAAATAAAACAAAATCGGCAACAATTTTGACAATACTCTCAATATCTGTAAAAATAAATAAATGAAAAAATAAACCTCTGGAACCTAGCGGCTAGAACTAGCAATAAAGTCTATTAACAAGAGAAATTGACAATAGATTACTTAACGTTTGACTACGACAGTTCGTGATTTATTTTTCTCAAGCTGTTTTGATCAGTATTATTTGCGCCATTGTATAAAATCTGTAAGTAGATTAGGACAAATTTTTGTTAGCATAAATCGTTTAGAAAGTGCTGTTGTAAATACCATTTACTTCATTAAAGTATTTTATTTTATCCTTGCTCTGATCGCTTCGTGATTCCTGTTACAACATAATCAGTATCAATAACACTTTTTTCAAAATATACATTTTTTAAAATTCATATATTATTCACTTATTTATTTTTTCATGTTAACACTGTGTAATATTTTTCTTTCTGGGAGAAACAAATAGGAAAATAAAAATAATTCTTAACAAAACTTTTGCGTGTGTGGTGGGAGGGGGGTGGGGTAAAAATGTTTGAACACTTTTTATCACAGTTGTCATTTTTTGCAGGAATCAATAATTATCAAAACAGAGCAGTTTTTGAGAGTAAAGGAATATTATTCAGTAGCTTTGATAAAATTTAAATACAGTATTGCTTATTACAAGTGAAAATTAAAATACTTGTCAGAAAAGGTCGTACGGCTATACAAGCAGTCAAAAGAGCAGCAACTCCATACACGGGCTGTTGAAGAAAACAATAGCTATTTACAGACTATGACATAGCTTAACCAACAATCTAATACAATAAAAATATTCTGGAACTCAGCATGATTTTTTAGTGTTCAACAAATTAGTTTAATTTTTATTTATTATTTTATTTTCGTTTTTGCTTGTTTATTTATTTATTTGTATACTTATTTGCAAAAAATGCAAAAAAAAAAAAAAGAAAAGAAAAGAAAAGAAAGACGAAACGCGTCAATTAAAAAGTATACAAAATTTGAATTGAAAGGTCTTTTTTAATTCAAATTTTGTTTGCTTTTTAATTGACGCTTCAAGTTGTTTTTAAATTAGGAAATCTTCGATTCCTTTTCAAGTGAAAATTGTGTAACATTTCTAGAATTTCTTAACTTTTTGATGAAATTCAAAATTCTACTTACCACCCATAAGTATGGATCAGGGTCATTGAACTGGAATAAGGAAGGCAAAATATTTCAATTAGAATTGAAAAATAAAAAGATTTCAATTTCGCAGTATACAACAATCAATGCATTTCATTTTCTAAACAAAACGTTTCTAGATTATAAGTATGGCAATAGGTATTGGATTAGGAGCTGTCTATAAATGATGTCACACTTATATTAAACAATTTTGATCCCGTACCCCTATTGTCACAAAGAGTCGCACTTCACCTAACGCTTTCCCTTCCCCTTTTCACATCTCACAAGTTTTTCATAAGTAAAATTCTCACAAAAAAACAAGAAGTTCTGTCTAGAACTAAACGAGCATACTTTCCCGTATACCGATATCGAATTTCTAGTATCTGATCAGTATTCTCAAAATTAGCTAAAGTCGTAAATTATTTCAAACATATTTTTTAATATTTTAAGGTCATTTCGAGAAATAAAGTATGCCTCGCTCATCTAAAGAATCAGATACGTAAAAAATAAATAAAAGTACAAATAAAATAGCAGCACCTTTTAAACAAAGCAGCTAAATACATTTTTTTCCAACAAAAAAAAAAAAAAAAACTTTCAACCGCTTTCAAAAAGGAAAAAAAAAGAATTCAAATTAAAAGCTCATTGAAATAATCACATTAAAAAAAATAGTTCGTTTTCTCCTGTTGCAAAAAATAATTTTAAGAATGAATTAATGTACTTCCAAAAATAAATAAAAACAATAAAATGTCAACTTAAAGAAATAATTTTCATTGTCGAAAAAAAAATCGTCTGCACATATTTTATGTAGAAACATAAAGGATTTCTCTGCCAAAAATGAATACATAAATTAAAACTTTAAATTGAAAATAAAATCAAAATATATTTAAAACAATTATTTCACAGTAAAAACCATGGCTGTGGAGTCAGAGTCGGAGTTCATCTGATTTTGGGACAAAAGAGTTAAGATTCGAGAGTAGAAAGTTTTAAATTCAAAGACCCGGAGTTGGAATCGGTCATTTCCCCAAAAAGTCCACAAGTCTGCCAATATTTGCAGAGACGGAGTAGGACTTCTTATTTGATACAGGAGTCGGAGTCAGAGTCGAATTTCCAAGAGTCGGAGTCAGCCATTTTTCCTCCGTGCATAAATTTTTGCCAAAGCAGGAGTCGAAGTCGGAGTCAGGAGCACCAAAATTATCGGAGTCGGGAGTAGGTCGTCAAGAGCTATTTCCAACAAAGTTTGTTTGAAGTAAATCCGCCTTTAAGTTCAGAATCTATACTGACTTACACTTTCCCCGCAGGCGCTAATGTTAAGAGATTTGAACTGTTCGAAATTGAACGAAAACTTGTTCAAATCAAAAAGATATTTACGATACATGTTTTTCATCAAAAGCTTTTCCCTACAAAGTTTGTTTGGAGCCACTTCGCCTCTAAGTTCAAGATTTATTTTTGCTTTGAATTTCCCCGTAGGCGATAATGTTAAATTTTTTTGAACTGTTCAAAATTGAACAAAAAATTGTTCAAATCAAAAAATGAATTATGGGAATGAGATGTCCTTGCCGAGATCTTTCTAACAAAAAAAAAAAAATTGTTCGAATCGGACTATTCATTCAAAAGTTATTATGGGGGGAGGGGATGACAGACAGACAGACCGACAGACAAACAGACATTTTTCCCCATCTCAATACCATATTTTCCAATTTTTTATTTTTCAATATTCATCTAACTATTTTATTTATTTTTGACTTTTTTTTGTTTTTCGGGATATTTTTAAGATGCATTAAGCCTTTTTTCATGCTTTTTTCTTCTTTTTCTGACTTTTACTGGGAAAGTAAGCTAAAAAGGGAGAATATGCTTATGAAAAACTTGTGAGATGTGACAAGGAGTGTGATGCTTCAGTCTTATTACTCCCTCCCTTTCCCGTGTCACAAAATGTTAAAATTTCCCGAGCCCGTCCTCGGTCAAAGCGTGACATCATTTCTGGACAGCCCCTTATCTCAAAAATTTGCAATTATTATTCAACACCAGAATTTCATTAGCAGAAGTTGTTATAGGTGAAATCGTATTATGAAAATACTGTTATAATAGTTTAATTTTCATCGGTGAATGGATGTATTATAAAAGAATTTACTGCCGTAGGAAAGCAAAGGGCAGTAAATTCTTTTGCTATAGGAAATTGCAAACTTTTGATTTTTCATTTTTTTGCATTGTTGTCATCTATTGTACTTCAGCTTTGTTGTACAAGCTTGCTTGTTTGGTTTCCGCTGTAAAATAAAGATCGAAAAAAAAAGTTTCATTCCAACGTTTTATTCCAACGTTTTCTTACCATTAGTACGGAATCCAAAACGCGTTTCTTCAAATAACTCGAAAACTCATTTCTGCAGATACTGCCGTTTACTGACCACAGCAGTATAGTTGTCTGACGTGTTGATTGTATCATCATAACATTAGGAATAATCGTTTTAAATTAGTGCTTTGAAAAATGGAATAGGCATCCCCACCCTATCAAAAATGGGAAAGGGGGGCTTATTTGACCTTCCATACCTGGGAGAATCCCTGCCTCAGTAGAAAGCAAGAAGGATAGACAAGCAGAATATTTTCGAATTTTAAAGAGGAGAAAACATGGAATAACGATATAACCGTAATCGGTAACCGTAATAACGGTGCAACCGATCGTAAAAACGATACATATTGGCATTTAAAATGAATAGGAATGATTCGGGACTTTATGAAAATGACGTATATGTTAAAGACGATGTTTTACTGTACATGTAACATAAAAAAAACTTTGAAGTAACTCGCGCTTTTTTTTTTTTCTTTTTTTGAGAATGGATAGCACAATGACATAGAAAAGAATACGAAGCAGCTGGGAAGTTGAATTAATATTTTGGACTGACAGTTTGATTGCTAGTTGAAACTAGTTGAAAAGAAGGCTATGTTTTGCGAATGTCACAACTTATACGAAATGAAGCAGGTCTTTTTCGACTGAAAAACAACAATAAATCTTGTATTCGTGTGCAGCTGCAAGTGGCAGCTAATGAGTGAGAAAAGCATGTATTGCTGTATTATTTTGAAAAACGAGCATCAGAAGATGTTCTGCTGCTCTTTTCAAGCTCAGAGGAATTACGAAAAGGGCTGTCCACAAATGATTTCACGCTTTGAGGGGGTGATTGTGATAAGGGGCCGGGAGAGGGTCACACTAAGTGTGACTTTACGCATTTTTTTTTTGGTGAGAACATGTTTATGAAAATTAGCGTGATATTTGACACTTTGTGAAAAAGGGGGGGGGGGGGTCAAAATTTTTTAAAAAGTGTGACATCATTTGAGGCAGTGAGAAGCAAAGGGATGTAAGTGGATATTTTCAAGTTTTGAGTTAAACGACTATAAAGATAACGTCCTAGGTAGGTTTTCATTGATTTTTTTTCTAAATCATGCTGTATAGCAGCAACTACCAGGGCTACTAGTGCCATCTCTTGCCCCAAGACAGAGGAGAAGTTCACCTACCATTTGTACTGGTTATCCCCAAATTTTTAATTTTGCCACTTACATCCTTTTGCTTCTCACTGCCTCATTTATGGATTGTCCCAAAAAATAAAATACTTAAACTTTCCTAATTATTATCCTATTTCATTACATTAAACTCGAGTAGATAGTAATTTGAAAGATAATTGTTAGATACAGGAAAAAAAATGCGTCATTAAGGCACACGATGCAAGTTAAACTTTAAACTTTAATCTTTCTTTTTTTTATATTTTCATTCTGAACTCTCAATTCATCCGCACGTTTTCTCACATGCCATGCTTTTGTTCTTTCAGCGGCTGCCGGGCTTTGGTATATCCACAATAAAATTGTCTATTTTAATGAAGAAAATAGATTATAAACAACGAGAAAACTAAACAATACTCGAAATCCGCTTTTTAATTATTGCCAAAAACGATGGGAAATATTAGTAACTATAAAGTTAATTTTGTTAATAAAAGTTAACAAACTAACTTCAAGACTGGATTACACTTTAAACTGATGACTTGATTTGAATTATATGCTTGATTAATTTCAAACTTGAAATTAATCTGTTACATTTAGTAACAAAACTAACTTTATAATTACTTTTATTTTTTATGGTTTTTGGCAACAATAAAAGACAACTACGTCACCTCCGTCACACAAAAAGCTTGCGGATCAGAATTTCAAAGCCCTCGGAGAAGATGTTTCACTTCAAAAGGGAATACTTATCAAAATTTAATTTCTTTTATGAATTTGACTCAGCAAATATAAATTGGGAAAAAATCAAGCCTCTTCTCTCCTTTTCCAGACGATATTTCTTTTATCTCACACTCCATTGTAAACTCTATCGTAAAGATAAGATCAGGAATTTCAATCTCAGCATTGTTATGTACTATTTTTAATCTTGTGTTCTAATCTTCTCACAGTCTTGCTTCACAGATAAAATGCCAAGACTATCGAGACTTATTTAACAAGTTTGATAGCAATGTAGGATTTTGCATTTCTTAAATATTAGTTGCTGATATGTGCGGAGTGACAAAAACATTTCTAATTAGATTCGACATTCATTTTTAGTAAAGGGGTGGTCCATAAATGTCACACCTTTTTCTCAACATTTTAGATCTTCCTCCCTCTTTGACACAATGTGTCACACTTCACCCCTCCCCTATTGCCACATGTCACGCATTTTTTATTTGCATATTCTTATTGAAAATGGGTGATTGACACTTCTTGCTAACCCTTCCACCCCTTGTCCCAAACTGTTCAATTTCAAACTCCCTCCCCGCCTCCCTCAAAGTGTTACATCATTTGTGGACAGCCCCAAAATACAGATGAATAGAGTTCTGAAAAGTTGATAGATTTGCTATGAATTCAAGAATTCAAATTTCGCTGATAATTTTATTAATTTTGCTCAAGAAGCAATTTTGTCCCGGTTTTTCTAAAAATTAAGGAATTAGCAATCACCTTTACCACAATGTAGTTTCCCGGGGTGATATTAATTTTTGGTCAAAAAAACATATTTATACTAACATTCCAGTATAAAATTACTTTCTAACATTGCTTGCCTTGGGGAAAATGTATCCTTCCGCCAACTACAGAACCCAATGTAAATCTTATAGCCAAACCCCATGTTAGTTCTATACTGCCGTGGACAGGTAAACGGCAGTTACTACAGAAATGAGTTTTTGAGATATTTGAAGAAATGTGATTCAATGCTAACAATAGAGAAATGTTGGAATTAGACATTTTTTTTCGCGTCTTTTTTTCAGCTTAAACCAAATAAGCAAGCTTGTACAATAAAGATAACGTACAATAGATGGCAAAAATGAAAAAAAAAAGGAAAAATGAAAAATTTGCATTTACTGCCCTTAATCTGCCCACAGCAGTATAGCTCAGTGTTCAACGTATAATGACTATTTAATTTGCTGATCCCCCACAGTATGAAATTTTATGCTTATGCAAATAATACATGTTAAAAAATCCTAGAGATGTAAAATTTCCGGAAATTTTGAAGTGGTGGAAAAAAAACGGTTTTTTTCGGGAAAAATTGGAAAAAATGGAAAATTTGATTTCTTTATGAATAAAATCTGGGTTTCTTAATAGCTCTGTGTTTCTTATAACATATAAAGGGTTAAGTATTAAAAAATATATGCTATCCACACATCTTCGTTTTCTGCTTGACAGAAATACACATAAAGGTAAGATTAATTAGAATAAAAAACCTTTTTGTTTTATAACTGAGTAGAGGACTTTCATGGTCAAACCAAGAAATAAGTCAAGTCCTCACTCAACCTATAATATTGGGTAATGTGTGTCTAATCATAACAATTACATTTTCTATTTTAGATTGCCTTTGAAACTTCTGAAATTTTCGACTTTCAAACATGATTGATATATTTTTTTTTGGAAGAAAAATAATACAATGTTACTGTCTGAAAATGAAAGCTGTTGAGTTTTGATTTTTTCCAATCCAGTCTAAGTTCAAATCAAAACTAAATTGGTTTTTCTTAAGCTGAACGAAAATTAAGCTGGAGTTTAAGTTTATTCATACGGCCGTGCTAAGCATAGTAGTAAAAGTAGTCATACCAGCCCTTTTGAACAAATTTGAGTTATTATAACCAAGTTGTTCTCTGTTTCGTATTTTACTTAATAAATAAAATGTTTTAGGGTCATTTGATCAAGACTGAATAAAATATATGGAAGAGTCACACTTTAAAACACAATATCTCAGCTTGAGCCCAACTGCAAAGTCCCGTTTTTTTGTTAAGCATGGCAGTATACAGGGTGCGGTAAAAAAAAATATCGGACAAAAATTGTATCATCGAATGGAAGAAAGGTAATTTCATTTTAATGAGTACCTAATTTATTTTTGTTTCTCACTTTATTAGGAAATAATTTACAATAAATTACCTAGTTTATGTATTGTTTTTCGGTTTTCTTACAATTTTAAGCGAAATACCTGTTATTTTAATTTGTTTAACCAAGTAGAACGACAGTTCGTTTGCTTGTTGTGCCTCGACAAACAGTATTTGAAACGGCATGCCGTTTCAAGTGGCTTGGAAATGATAGTCGATGTCCGGAAAGTGTACAAAAACGAACAGTGAAAATTTCAGTTAATCGTTAGGTTCTACAAAAGTGAGTTCAATGAAATCTTCGGGTTTCCACGAGAGCAGTCGTTTGTGGGAATTTGTAAGGGAGGGGGAACCGATTTTTTGGGAACCGACAAGTGCGACTAAGGGAAAAAAACAGCTCAAACAGAAGTTTTGCAAGTTCCGAAAATTCAGGCATTCGTATGACTCTAAAGATGTCAGAAACGTTTGAGACGGGCCCGCAAGTAAACGCTGGAAGAGGATACCTTTCACTGATTTACCGTTCAACCAGCTCATATGCCCCCCCCCCAGAACCATAGGATTTGGTCTGTAGACACCATAGGCTCCCATATAGGGGGGAAAGTGGGGGCTCAAGCCTCCCCCCTTTGGAAATGAGAACTTCCTTCCTTTCAGTACTTTTTTCTTAGTAAAAATGTAAAAATATTTTTTCTCCAGCCATTAATGAATTAGTTATCAAAAATGTGAAATTTTATAAGCTCTAATCTGTACTAAAATCGGTTTCCATAGGGAAAATATCCTGCTAAACCATGGGGAAAATATCAGAGCTCTCCCCCTTAAAATTTTGCATATGGGCGCCCTTGCTAGACACTCCAGGCACCTTAGAAAGTGTTAGATATCGCCAAAATCCGAAGTCAGGCTTGGTCTGAGATGGAATCAGGACAAGCGACAAAACATCTCTAGTTTTTTGTGGATGATGGCCGTGAAATGAATCAAAAAGTGAACCAGAAGGACATTTTAGAAGTTATTGTACTTCTGTGGACCTAATAGCACTTCAGCATTGTAGACTGGACATTTTCCTTTAACCCCACACCGATTCATATGGCCAAAAAGACGAGTGGTGCAAAGCGCATTGTTTTTGACAAGATATCATCTTTTTAGTGGACGCTCTACTCGCTCGACCGCAATCCCATTTATTACACTGTATGGCCTATTTTAGAATCAAAGGTCTACCCTAAACTACACATAAAATTGAACTCTCTAAATCAATTGCTTTATAGGGAATAGGATTGATAAAAGGACTTGCTGCCCTTGAATGAAAATTTCAATAAGCAGTTGCATCTCTGTATTGCTGCAAAAGGCTGCTAATTTGAAACCAAATAAATTTAATGAGTGCTAAAGGTCTTCTCATATTATTAGTTTTTTGTTTTGTTAGTTTATTTATTTTTAATAAAGTTTCTTGGAAAATTGCTTGCCCGGGTTTTTTTTTTTTTTTTTTTTTGCTGCACCCTGTACCATTGATTCGCAGTCAGCAGAAACATAGTTTTGTGATTAAAGTTATGCTTGTTTGTTTTATGAAGAAGAAAAATAAATTCTTCACTAAGGTTATTGGTTTAAGCTTTTTCGTAAAAAGTATTATTAAACATTTTTTGATCTATATGCAAATTATATTGTCATACAACAACTTGCATTAACGTTAGACAGTATATAACATAAAACGGGAGGGGGGAGGAAATTGCATCAGAATTTAAGCGTGAGAAATTTTTAATCACTTTTTGCTGAAAATGTCAATTAAAACCCTAAAAAGTGGAAAAAATTCTTTTTTTCAATTTTTCCGAAGTGAAAATTTATTCCTTCGGGAAAAAAACGGTTTTTTTCCGTTTTTTCTGAAATTTTCCGGTTTTTTTCCGACTGTTTTCATCTCTAATAAAGCCACAAGTCAGAGTTGCAATCTAATACCGAACAGTTTATTATCATACAGAGACTGGAGTTTTGTCCTTGTTTATGCTCACCAATCTTGAATAGCCATACCTGAGCCGAATGCCTCATTAAGGAGTTGAGTATATCTTCATACTGATAGCTAAAACTTTTTCGTCAGCTCTTTTCGTTGGTGAGCTGAAACATTTTTAGCCACCAATGAGTAGATATGCTCAGCAATGAGGTATTAAGCCTTCATCTGTGCTATGGCTGTTCCAGAATGAAGCCAAAACAAGGATAAAACTGCAGTCTCTGGACGCTGTAACGAGCCGTTCGGTATTTTCTTGTAACAAATATGTGTTCAGCAGAAATATTTAGTGCTTATTATCAGAAGGGCAAAAAAAATCTACACTTCATGCATAAAAAGCTACATCTGACTACCTTTCGGAATTCTTACCTGCACTCCAGCCGCCATCACGAAAAATATGACCATCATCGCGTTAGCTCCTCTCCATACCACTCTGCCATCCTTCTGAGCAACTCGTTCTTTTTGCGCACTCTTAGCCATGAGTTGGAGTTGGTTCTCTTCAGCATCAATGTCGGCACTACAAAAGATATGCAGATATGATGAATTAGTGATATATATTAGTAATATATTAGTAATATATTAATATATATAGTGATATATTAATGCACTAGCAGTACTCGCACAGCGATGCCCCGTACTAAAAATTTAATGCAGGTCCGTCGAATAAAAAACAATTGACGCTCCCTTCCCCTCTGATGTGAAATGATCATTTTTCTTTGTATAAATTGCACATTTATTGCATATATTGCATTGCTTTGTATAATTTGCTTATCAAAAAAAAAACTGTTTAAGTTTCTTTGGAATTCAAAACTTTTCGTCAAATGATTAAATTAGATTTACATCTGCTTTAACACTCTATTTAGCGAGTGAAACGGTTTTTACTGCAATGTAAAATATTTCGCCAAATAAACAAAAAAAGACATTAAATAATAACTTTCAAATATAAAAATAATAAATCCATAGTTCTATTGTTCATCGCCAAACTTGCCCAGCAACCACGCTATCATAATCCATCCGTCTAACGAAAAAAATAAAAGAAACATGCCGTGGACCATTCAAAAATCATCGCAGAAAAAAAGAAAATGTCGTACATTTAACTCGGATAAAAACATATCAAAAGTTTCTTTTATTTCAAAACAAATCGCCAAAACAATGAATTTCATTAACGGTTGCCTTAAAACAATAATCCTAGACTGAACTGCTCAGCTCCTAACGCGCCAAGCGACCACGCTACCGGAACCCAGCCCTTTTGCGAGTAAAGCGGATGTTTTTTCTTTGGCTATAATAAATGTTTCGGCAAACAAACAAAAAGATTTAAAATCACATTAACAGTTGCTTTCAAATTTTTATATATTAAGAGCTGCGTTTAACGGCTTTGCCCGGTGTACCTTGAGAATAAAAATTGTGTCGAGTGACATATATTCAACAATCAGGCTTAAATAAAAGAAAAAAAAAAACACCATGCAAAATTACCCTTTCAAGCATTGACGATAGGTATTAAAATACTTTTAAGAAATTAAAATGCGAAAGATGGATTTTGAAAGCGTAACCATGGAAACATGAAATAAAATAAGTTTAAGATATTAAATGCAAACTGAGGAAATAAACAATGGATTCAAAAAGCGTAACCGTGGAAACGTGAAAATAAAATAGTTGACAACCTGAATCAAAATGACATACAGTCGAGTCCCGACTTACACGAGGGATGCGTTCCAAGATCCTTCGCGTAAGTTGAAATTTCGCGTTGTGGAAAAGGATATGTGTAAAAACTTTTATGAACATACCCATACGATTAAAGATACTCGTAAACACCACCTCAAACTGATAAAAACCATTTCTTAACTATATATTACTGTTTCTTAAACAAAAAATTGAATTTTTATTTATTGTATTTAAAAAAAACGTTGAATTTAACATAAAAAAACTGCTACGATGCACAAAGTCAATGATCAATGGGAAAAGAAGACGTAAAATAAACCACTACGGTACGTATACATTATGTAGTAAGAAAAAAAAAGCACAATAGTTGTTGAAACTTTCTCTTTTTCCTTTTATATTCACAGTTTTAAATGAAACAGAGCTCTTAGGTGTCATTATGTTTCATCAATTTTACCATATAGAATGAAAAAAAAATAAATAAAAAATGAGAAGTAGTTATTTGAATAAGCGATGTTCATACTAATACGGTGTGGGAACATCCGCCCTCAGCGATGTCAAAGGGATGAAGGTCCATTTACGAAAAAACCGCGATTACCTTCGGAAAATTTTCATGCTGCGGGTGAAGAATTCGTGTTGGGAATAAAATTCTTTACGTGGTAAAAAATCGCGTTATAGCCATTTTGCGTAAGTCGGATCGCGTTGTAGCGGGAGTCGACTGTATTCCGAAATTGATTTAATAAAATATTAGTTTAAAAAACTAAAAAAACACGCTTTCGTAGCAAAATGAACTAAAAAGTGAAAAATAATCTTTGGATGATAGTAGTTGACCAATCACTTAATTTTAATGTAATACAAAAAAGCGTGGCGTGCTGTCTATTTACATTTTTGCTTGGACAACAAATGGAAGAAATTCAAGACAACTGATAAGAAGCCCCCACGCTTTTTTGTATTACATTAAAATTAAGTGATTGGTCAACTACTATCATCCAAAGATTATTTTTCACTTTTTAGTTCATTTTGCTACGAAAGCGTGTTTTTTTAGTTTTTTAAACTATTATTTTAATTTTCTGTTTTTTAGTCTTTTCTTGGAGAATTATCAGGCGACGAAAATATTTATAAAACAAGTGCGAGGTAATATGTTAAAGTTAAGACAAGAGCACCCCGATGGGAAGCTACTGTGAGTCATCGATGTATGTTTGCGGAAATCATATTTATATTACTTTGAAAATTTGAGATGCATTTGAATAAAAGTTTTGTTAAACAATGGTCTGATCAGCAATGAATTTCCAATTGATGGCTCACCTAAATTTTGGCATGAAATTAGTTAAAAACAATTATATTTCATGTTCTAATTATCTTGGAACATTGGAACAAATTTTGTCTGATGCAGAAAAGTTAAAGGTTTTTGTAGATACAGTAAAACCTGTAAAGTTTTACCCTTGTAAGTTGACCACCTGTCTATGTTGACCGTTTTTGTCAGGAACGGAATTAGTCCTATCTCATATAATGAAGGAAAACCTCTGTAACTTGACCACCTCTCTATCTTGACCACCTGTCTATCTTGACCACTAATGTTCGCCAAATTTGGTTTGGAGTATTGTAAAAAACCCTTTGTAAGTTGACCACTTGGTTTTTTTTTTTTTTTTTTTAACTTTCTTCAGCAAATTGTTTCATTTTATTATTTATTTATTTATTATTATTATTATTATCATTGTTATTATTATTTCATAGCTTTCCAAGAATGGTTTTAATGCTCTGATGACAGAACAGCATTTTACAAACTAAACAGCAGCATAAAGCTTAATGCTGCTCTTTTTTCTCCAAACTTGTTTTTCATTTGTTGTTCTATTTGAGATAGCTTTTTGTACTCTGTTCAATGAAAATAGGTGTCAGTATAAAAGTTCAAAGTCTTTCCTTTCAGTTGCAATATGTTGTGACAGCACAGGAATTGTGCAAAAACGAGCAAGTCCGGATCTATACATTCTGATTCCCCTGCAACAAAATATGTAGGGCCCCTCCCTAGTGGCCAGCAGTGTCTATTAGTAAAGTGAATAAGTCTTAGTGCTAGTTTTTTTTTCTATTTTTTCTTCAATTTATAGGGCCGTTAGCCCCTTTAAGGACGCAGGCCTCTTGCACTGCGGGTACGCAGATCTGGGCTTGCTAATGAGTAAAGTTACATGTTTCTGGTGCAAGAGATTAAGAGATAGGACATTTTGATTTTGCCTTTATGAACTGGGAGAGTCGAGCTTGTTGCTCTTTGTGCTATAAGTTTTGCATAAAAAGGCTCCAAAAAGAAAGTTAGCTGAACTTGAGATTAATAAAAAGTATGATAGATTAAAATTAACTGGAAAAAACAGAGAATATTAGCTGGCATATATGGAATTTCTAAAACTAAAGTGTCTAATATAGTTAAAAACAAGGAAAAACTAACAAAATTATTTGAATAGTATTTTTAATTATTGTTTCACTTTCAATAATGTTAAACAATGAAAGTGAGTTGAACAGAAAAAGTAAGGGTGAATTCCTCAAAAAATGAATACATGTTGCAAGAAATGACAAAAAAATTAAAAAAAAATTATTACCGCCCTTTATAAGTTGACCACCTGTCTAAGTTGACCGCCAAAGTACTGCACCGCGAGTGGTCAACTTACACAGGTTTCACTGTATTTTTAAATAATTTTTGTGAGTATTTTTTAATATATTTTTTTTAATTTTTCCTTTTTCACATTGTTGGATTTATGCCAAAATATTGATTAAAATTAAAGGAAACTAACAATTAAAATAATTAATTAATTAATTTGATAATAGAATATTGCATTGTCATCGGGTCTGAGGTCGCGTGCCAAATTTCAAAAGAATCCGATCGCAGGAAGGTTGATAAATTTGAGCTGCAAGATTCCGTTACAAGATACATACATACATACATACAGGTGAAGCTAATAAAAGCGTGTTAAAAACGCTTGTAACTTTTTTTCCCTTGAAGATAAAAGTTAATTTTTTCGACCATAGGTCGAGATATTTCTAGAGTAAAAAATGTCGTTTTTTTCAATGGTGTGAAAAAGAAAACTGTGGCACAATTCCTTCACTTTTTATAGATAGATTTAATGAAGAAATTAGTGCCTAAATTTCAGCTAAGCCTAAAAAAGTTCAAGCTAAAAACGCAAATTACTCCCGTCATAACGAAGTTAGAGCATCGAAACAAACTGCTTGGAACGCGGAAAATTCTATCCTTTTCAACGATATATAATATTAATATATGCAAATAATTTTTCACCCCTTTAATAGCCAATAATAGGCAATTTACGGGAAATTTGGGCCTAAATTGGAATAAAAAAAAAGAACTATTTATCGGATTTTTTTCGAATTATAGCCTATGTTACTCAGTGAGAAGGCACTTTTCATACAGTGAAAGAATTTTTCAAATAGGTGCAGTGGTTCCGGAGATTACCTCGAACATATAAACACACAAAAATTCGTCCTCTCTCTTTATAATATTAGTATAGATATACATACTAGAAAATCGCTCGTCATGGTATGACGGGTATTTAAACGAAGCAATTGCCTGTTTGGTGATATTTTGATAGTTGAAATTTTAATCCTAACATCAGTGGATTAACCCTAAACTCCAGTAGGAAGCGTTAATTGTTTTGGTTTCTTCGTTTGCCTAAAATTAAAGTCTTACCAGTAAAACAATTAAGTTACAGGATCGAGTTCAGCCTTGTCACAATAAAGCCTTTCCCTGCATGTTAAACATTACCAAAACATATTATCAAGCTATCATGCCGTGGCGCCTGTTTCATTGTTGAAGCATGCGGGTTACTCGATTATCCGCAATTATTTATGTAAGAATTAGTAACATTTTTGCTGCATTGTTTTAAAGATGCTACTACTTTATTTGTCCGTTTATTTTTTTCATTTACACTAATTTTTAACGTATCTTATTTCATCAGATGAACGAGGAATATTTTGTTTCTAAAAACCAGCTAAAAATTTTAAAAAGATATGATTGACATAATTTGCTGTCTTAGCTAATAAAGAGAATATTGATTAAATACTAAAAAGTTTATGTCGGTATACGACAAAGTAGGCTCGTTTAGTTCTGGACAGAACTGCTTATAAAGGGAACATTTTTTAGAGGTTTTATGTTTCGAGATGACTAGAATTTAACAATCTCATTTTCAACAGGCTTTGATTTACTAAATTAAAACGTTCAGCAACTGATAATGACATATTTTTGTGAAAAATAGAATTATATGTTTTTAATCACGCACATGTTAAGCGTAATAAATTGTGGATTACTTCTTATTCTTTAAAATATTGAAAAAAAATAATAATAATAACCGAAGAAGCAGAAGAATAGCTAATAAATTTTAAATTGGTTAACTATGTTACTTGAAAACTACTTACAGTTTTTTAACACCCATTTTCACGTTTTAAGTAAATTTGGAACTTAAGACAATTTTTTAACGTTGGCTATTTATTTTTTGAAGCAAACAACTGTAATCTCGGAAACGAGAATCAACAAAAATATCTGAACATTATTTTTCAAAATTGCATTACTACTTTTAAAAAATTTTTACTTACGAGTTTTGATTCATTGTAAAAGTGTTGAATGAAATGAGTTCTAGAAATGAAATTTCAATTGTAGAGCAAATTCGAAGACAGCTGAAAACAAAGCAGCAGAAACTGTTTTTGAAGATTGTTAGTTACTTGTCTCTTTCATTTTAACTGTTTGTCTTTGGCGATTTTGTTCTCAATCAATAAACCCTAAATCGCCAAATTAATTTTTCGTTTCGCTTTAATTTTACTTTAAAACATTTTGATGATTGTTTAACGAAATATTTTCTTCTGGTTCATTTCCTTATCACATTTAATCTTTATCTTTACTAATATTATAAAGAGAGAGGGCGAATTTTTGTGTGTTTATATGTTCGAGGTAATCTCCGGAACCACTGCACCTATTTGAAAAATTCTTTCACTATATGAAAGGTGCTTTCTTACTGAGTAACATAGGCTATAATTCGAAAAAAATCCGATAAATAGTTCTTTTTTCATTCAAATTTAGGCCCAAACTTCACGTAAATTGCCTATTATTGGCTATTAAAGGGGTGAAAAATTACTTGCACATATTAATATTATATATTGTTAAAAAGGGTAGAATTTTCTGCGTTCTAAACAATTTATTTCAATGCTCTAACTTAATTACGGCGGGAGTAATTTGCGTTTTTAGCTCGAACTTTTTTAGGCTTAGCTGAAATTTAGGCACTACTTTCTTCATTAAATCTATCAATAAAAAGTGAAGGAACTGTCCCACAGTTTTCTTGCTGACACCATTGAAAAATGCGACATTTTTTACTCCAGATCTCTCTCGACCTGTGGTCGAAAAAACTAGCTTCTATCTTCAAAGGAAAAAAAGTTACAAGCGTTTTTAAATCAATTTCGAAATACGTCATTTTGATTCAGGTTTTCAACCATTTTATTTTTGCGTTTCCATGGTTACACTTTTTGAATCCATAGTTTATTTCCATCTTTCTCATTTTCAATTCTTAAACTTATTTTATTTCATGTTTCCATGGTTACGCTTTTAAAATCCATCTTTCGCATTTTAATTTCTTAAAAATATTTTAATATCTATCGTCATTCGGAACTCCAGCGCTCGAATACGCTACCTTGCGGTGATTTATAAAACTGCGAATGCAACTAAAACATTGCCACGTTGCGCTCCACTTGTATCTGTTGACGTAAACGCGGTCAGTTTGTTCTGAGTAACGCATTCAACATGTCTAATAAGAACGCCTTCAACAACAGAAATTAATTCGTCCCTTAGTAGTATCAAAGACCATAATGTTAGTTTTCCTTATTTCTTTCAAAAAAGTATTAAATGATGGAAGCGTAAACAAGAAAACTCTGGATTAACAAAATTGAATAACGTTATACCAGGTAAAAATTTTTATTGTTTTGTATGAATTTGTAAGAATATGAGTTTTTTTTAATCTTAAATTAATTTAACTAATCATATTTTACAGCAGCATTTAGTTGAAATGGACAGTATGCAAAATATTTTCTTGAATTTATTATCGTAGAACAAAATGAAAAATGTTTAACCGAGAAAGAATTTACTTTATTCCTTTTATTCTCAGCTGAAAGGTTTCGCCAAATTTGTTTAGGGTTATAGTTTTGGAATTGTGCGAGCAAAGTAGCCTTGGCGAGATTTCGCGTTTTTAGTTAAACCATTTTTAATTTTTATCATGAGTGGAATAAAATGATAGTAAGATTACAGAGTTCGATAAGTAAAAAGAAATAATGGTCAATCAACTGAAAAGAAAACTACCACCATATATAAACTATGAGTACACATTTTATTTATTTTGTTCTGAGTGAATTTGAATAAATATCAGTTTTTCAATTCGATGAAGAAAAAAAAACGAACTTAACAACATTGACTGGACACTTTTCCTTAACCTAATTCCACTACTGTGTGTTCTGCATTAATTGTTTACTTTCGTAATACTTTTTGGTTTCTAATCTCTTTCTATATGGGTCAGAATAACCAAAAGACTTTGAAAAATCTTTTCAAATGAATAAAACGAAAAAATCATACATAACAACAAAAATCACAACACTTTTAGCATTTTCTTCGTTACCACATGCGTTTGTTTTAGTTTTTAATTCCGCCATTATTCAGTGACTGCAGTGCCCCCTATAGTTCGTTGGAGTTGCGAATTGTTTGGAAGGGTAATTTTGCATGGTGTTTTTTTTTCTTTTATTTAAGTTATTCTTTTAATTAATTGGTTTGCCCATGTTACGGTTCCACGTTATGATAACTTGGTAATTTACTCGTCCATCTTATGAAAATTTTGCTCGGAAAAATTTTCTTAAAAATGGAATAGAAAAAAAAAACGAATTTTCAAAAAATCGCTTTGAGGTGCACACCCCTATGCTATAAACAAATTTGTGCCAAATTTCATGAAAATCGGCCGAACGGTCTAGGCGCTATGTGCATCACAGATATCCAGACAGAGAGACTTTCAGCTTTATTATTAGTAGAGAAGAAAAAGATGAACGGTGTGCTATATATATACTTAAGTTAAATTTTCAAACTTTACTTGAAACAAATATTTTACTTTTTTTAGTGAGAATACATTGGACAGAATATCGATTCGGATGTCGTGACCCATTAAATTAAAGATAAAAATGTATTTTATTTAGGAGCTACTTTTTAACTGTTGCTCAATTTTACTTGAATCATTTAGACATACAAGGTAAATCAATATCATATTTAATTGCTTAGTTTAATGGAAATGAAACATAACAAGCTAAAGCATTCAGCAGAATTTTCGATATTTAATTTTGAGAAGTTCCTTTATTTGAAAGTAACAGCAATGCATACATTTAATTACTTTTTTATTATTTTTGGCATTTTATTCTTCACTCACTTATAATTTCCCCCCACAGCGAATCCATTGATGAATTTTTTTATATTTTTTAAACTTATTGATGAATGTTACATATGCTTCATTAGAAATGATCGTTTTTTCTAAAAGGTTTTCTACTTCAAACCTTTTGCGTCTGCACATTTTTGCTACTTTCGTTTTAAAATGATAAACACATTTTAAATGGTTTCAAAAGACAAAATTAGTTCACTTTTTTTCCTCGCGTCCGAAGTTCTAGAATTAATGTGTCCAAAAACATCCTAATGACTGCATGTTTCTTTTTTTTTTTTTTTTAAATGTTTAATTTTCCATTTATGTACTTAAATAGGGTTTTAGAACACAGAGTAATAAACCGGAAAATTTAAAAAATCGGAATAATGCTACTTAATTATGCTACAGTTTTTTCTTTATCTGCATGAAAACTAATGTCAAAAAAATAGGCCATTGTTAATTGTTTACTTTAAAGCAAAATATAAAAAATAGTTACTTTGTGTGTGGTCCAAATATCAATATTTTATGACGATTTTTCATTTGATGCAGTGGACGCCGGTTAATTGAATCAGTCGCTTTAATAAATCAAACCGTCATAAACATATCAAAATCCAGCTTTATTAAATAAGCCGCTTTATTGAATCAGCCGCTTTATGGAATCAAAACTGTTTAGAAAAAACGTGATTCATATAAGCGGCGCGGCCACTGTATTCTTTTTCCTGTACTAGATCTATAGCTATACTGCCTTCATAGGGTATTATATATATATATATATATTCATTTTTAGTCGAACTCTCTTTTAAAGACCGCGAATGATCCACGGTATTTACTAGTCATAAAATAAATGCATACTTGCTTTTTTATTTTATTTATTTGTCTTTTTTCACATCTGTGAAGAGTGGTCTGAAAGTGTACATACCCCTCCTCTTTATTTTCAATATTATGTTATATATGGTTGAAAGTTTGCAATAGACAGTTACTCTGAAGTCTTAAAAGTCATAAACATCAGCATAACACCATCTATAACGTAACACAGCTGAATTCTGCGCCATGTTGTCACAGATGTTTTTCTGCAAAACATCTCCGAATTCCTCCGTTACAACAAATTTTTCATGATGGGTTCATATGAAATTTTTTGAAACTGTAATTTACATGCATATAAACTACTTTATTAGAATTGGCAATATGTGTTAAAACCAAGAGTTCAAGGAGGGTGGTTTTAACTCCAAAGCTTCCCCCTGGCTGCGCCACTGAACTACACAAAAACCTACGAGAATGTGGCACAGAATTCAGCTATGTTACCACATGAATGGAGTTCTGCCAATGTTAATGACTCTTAGGACTTCAGAGTAATTGTGTATAACAAACATTCAATCATAATTAGCATAATGTCGGGGGGAAAAACGGGGAAAGAGAATACGTTCAATTTCTGAGCACTCTGTAAAATAGCAAATAGCAAATCAGTTCTACAATTTGATTTGAACTGTCTCATTATCTTTTTATTATTATTATTATTTATTGTTTTTCGAGACACATTCATTGGCTCAGAAAACATAGTCATTTGCACCCTTGGATTTGAAAAAAGTTCGAAGTTTTCTGCCCATCAAAAGCCGTTGACTACATTGATGGGGTTTCCTCTTGGTATTCTTCACATTTGTCGTTGTCGTCATCGCTAATCATATTTTACTAGAAAATTGGCCGTCAAGGTATGACGGGTAAAAATTGCTTCTACACTTGAAGGAAGCAATTGCCTGCTTAGTAATATTTTGATGGTTGAAATTTTAACCCGAACTCTAGTGGATTTACGCTAAACTCCATCAGTAGATAGCATTAATTGTGGAGCACTTTTTCGTTTCTTCATTCTCCTAAAATGAGTCTTACCAGTAAAAGAGTTTCGCTACCGGATCCAGTGCAGCCTTCTCAAAATAAAGCATTTCTCTGCATGTCGAACATTAGCAAAAAATGTTATCAAATTATCATGCTATGCTGCGCGTTTTCTCGTTGGTAACGTCAGGAGCGTTACTCGATCAGTGAATTGACTATTATATATATGAGGATTCTCTTTTAACCTTTAAATGCATTATTTTAAAAACCATTTCAATGTAAGTTTTTCGGCATACTTCTGTTCAAATCATGAGAAAAATACTTTAAAAATCACAGTTTAATTTAAGGATGGTTTATGGTTAAACAACTGCTTGGTAACATGGTGATTTAACAGAAAAAACAACAAATAAATTACCATCAACTATCCCAAAACATTGATAAAAATTGTAAAAATGTCTTGCTAGTTAATAAGTAGTAAAATTTATTCGTCATATGGAATTAATGACGAACGTCCTCGTCCATTTGCGCATTACGAAAAAAAGAAATCTGTTTTTGTTTTCCCTCATATTGATGCATTTACAAAATTTAAATTAGTAATATTCAGTAAGTTACTGGTAATTAGCTGTTCGATGCTAATTCCACATTAGTTACCAGTTTGTTTGGCACTCTTGGCTTCCATAAGAGGTTTTCCACCTCCAGCTCATTCACTTCCTATGCCGGGCTGATGAGTGCTAATAACCACGAAACTGCAGTCCTCGGCTGGAATTGACTGAGCTGGCGGTGTATTTCATGATTTAGTAAGATCTTGAGTAAATATTTTCTTGGTTGATGGTAACTACAGAGCTTCAATTTGTTCTCAGATTATTTTAGAAGACTTGGGTATGTTTTCAAATGGAAACATGATGCATTAAAAGGTTAACTTGAATTTGAGATACCATATTTTTAGAACTGATAACACTGGCGCATACAAAATTTCAAAATTTTTAGAACTGATAACACTGGCGCAGACAAAATTTCAAATGCTTCACTGCTCCACAAATTAGAAAAAAAAAAAAAGCGCCGCCATCACTTGCTCTCAAGAATTGTGACTCATCATCCACTTTCGATTTCCTTTGGAATCATAAAAGCATTTGCCTAAATTCCATGAATCACTAAGTGGTCGCTTCGAACGAGGATTCATCTTAAAAACAAGTTTTGCTCTCAGAGGATTAACATTGTACCAACCAAACGCATCTGGTTTCCTCGTAAAATCCGAGTTCCCGTTAAATCAGGGCTCGTTGTAAGTTGTAAGCGAGTTCAACTATTTTACTCTCAATGAAAGCAAATGAACTCTGTAAAAGGTGTTTCTTAGCCAGTAGAGTGTTAACGTAAGAAAAACAACCTGTTCTCCCTACATTATGCGCGGTCGGCGCACGTGTGACAAGATAAAGAAAAACAGCACAGTGAACACGTTAGCGTTAAAATGGACAAAAATAAAAATACGTTTTTCTTATTCTTTTTGTTCTTACGAGACAGCTTTAGGTTCTAAGCTAAAAGTGCATGTGCTTCATTTTTTGATTTATGGGCATATCTGCAAAATGCGGTCCTACGATTTTGTTATGCAATAAAAGATTTTGGATCAAAATGTAAGTAGTAGAACGAAGAACGAACGCTCTAAAATATCTAGAAAGCAAGGTTCGTTTATCGCACTTGATAGCTGGAGAGGGGGGGGGGTGTTTTTCTGATACGCAGAAGCATAATTACTCAGAAAACAAAATGTTTCCACGAAAATTTTTGCACATTTTTGTAAAGCTTAAAAAAAAATGAGTTGTTTCGACTGCATATTTTATAATTTCCTGGTTTGAGTGAGTGTGAAAATTAGAACTTGTGCTAGTAATAGAGACCCGGGTGCGGAGATCCTGACCTAAAAAAAATTTACAATTCCAGTTTTAATTAAGATAGAAACCCCAAAAATATTGTAGCCGACATTAAAAAAATATCTGTTCTTTCGATTGGTATTAAAATTTCTAACGTGTGAGCGAGCATGTTTTCATGACAAATTTGCGAAAGAATGTATAATTGCTTTTAATTAAAGCTTTTCGTCAGTTAGAATTTCTACATAAATGAAGTCAGGCTAAATGAGTTGATTGGAAAATTCCGATTCTTTTGTCACGTGTCGTTTAGTAACTGCAAGCCATTTTCGAGGAGATAGTGTGACATACAGTGGCTCACAAAAGTGTTCGTACACCTTGAAATTTTGTAGTAAAACCAAAATAACGCAAAACTGAACTCGAATATGAAGTCCAATTTTTTTTCACATCATTCCTATGTCATTCTGAATAAAACCCAGTAGTTTTTTTTAGAATATTGCCAGATTTTATTTTGGAAATTTGTCAAAAAACGAAGAGACAGAGAAAAAATACGCCACAAAAGTCATCGTACACTGAAATAGTTTCAAATAAATTCATAATTAAAATTATCATATGTGGTTTTTTTATTATTTTTGCATTGTAATGATACTGTAAAGTCATTTGCCTTTAATTTTCTGTGTATTTATTCCCCAATATTCTGCTTAATATTTTTAAATGGCAGGTATGCGTAAAAAACAGCAAACACGATTCGAAATTTTATTTTTTCCCTCACAGTAGCCGTAAATTGGTTTGAAATGTCTCTAAAATGGTTAATTTATACCATTCTATAGTGAAGGGCTTGATAAAATAATTTAAAGACAAGAATAGGATCGAAAAGAAGGTAAGAAAAGGTCAACTGGTACTAGTTAACAAAGAGTGATCGGAGGTTTACAGTTAAAAAAAATATGAAAAATACACATTTCAGAACTGAAAAAGTTTCTGCAGAATTGAATGAAACATTTTACGTTTAATTTTTACCTAAAATTGTTTGCCAAGTCCTCTGATTTGCTAGATTAAATGGGACCTCTACCCGCAGAAATTTTCTTGTTCGTACGAAAAATAGTAAGCTTACACTTTTCGTCGTAAAATCAATGATAAATAAGCTCAAAACGTTTTGGAACAACGTCTTACTTATAGACGAAAATAAATTCAACATTTTGGGTTAAATTGTTGTATAATTGTAAATGAAAGAAAGAAATGAGGAATTTAATCTTAAGAACTTAGTTGGATCGGTTAATCAGGACGGTGAAGGTGTTCTTGTGTGAGGGTGCATCTCAGCATCAGGACTTAGAAATTTGGAATTTTTTGATGAAATAATGAATTATGCTGTTCATTTAAATATTTTAAGAAGCAATTTAAAACTATTACTCCAAAATTTGGTAATCAGAAACAACTTTGTTTTTTATCAAGGTAACGATAAGAAGCACACGTTCGCGTTTGGTGCCTCAAAATTTGTCCTTTAGCTTAGAAATATCTTCTCAATCGCTAGATTTAAACTTAATGGAACATATTTGGAGATATCTGGTGGCTAGATTACCAAAATACACCATTGAAACAAAAAGCGAACTAGAAACAGTAAGACTCATAGTGCGGCTGAACACGTACTCAGAAATTGCACAAAAAACGAAAGAAAAAACAATGAAACCTATTCCCAGACGTTTAAAAGCTGTTGTTGTTACTGCATGATATCCTACTAAATAATAACTTAGTAAAAAGTTAGATTATTTACTAATTTTTTGACATTTTGTCAAAGTGTACGAAGACTTTTGTGAGATAAAATTTCCGGCACTTTTTGGTTTTTGATTTTTAAAAAATTAAGTTTTAATGTTTTATTAAAAATTTTTATATAATTTTGTTAAAAATAGATCATAGATCTTATAATAAAATACCTATTCCGAAATATTAATTCTAACCAATGGATAAGGGCCTATTTCATGGAAAGTCGTAGGTGTACGAACACTTTTGGGAGCCACTGTATATACTATTTTTGTAGGATGATTTGGAGAGAAGGGAAGAAAGCGACTTGTTGGGCGAAAAAAAAACTTGTATGTTGTGGCCATCACGAAACTTTCTTCTATATTTTTCCTTTTTCTGATCCCTCCCCATGCTTGACGAGGAAGCAATATTCCTAACAAAAACAAAATTACACTTGACGACCATCCCAATGTCTGAATTACTGTAAAAGCAAAGCAAAGAGCGAAAATTGAAAGTTATTTTAAAAGCCTTGCTTGAAATAATTACAAATATTTTATTTATTAACAAACATAAGATGGCAACAGTTAAAATTTTTAAATCATTGAGATAATATTTCCTATCATTTCCATACAATTAAAATCACGAGAAATACGCAGACGACAATCTATTACGATTTATCTTTCTTATTGTTGCATTAATAAAAATATTTTTATTCGCAAAAAAAAAAAAAAAAAAAAAATAAGTGTTTCCGAACATAGGTAATTAATGACATCCTGGGCCAACCAGCCAACCATCTGCTTATCGAAAGACAAAAAAAAAGTAAAAAAAGTAAAATCTGTGACCTACTTCCCCCAATTAATTCTAATTTGAATTCCGAAACTTTGAATTCAAATTATGTTTTTCGCAATCACAAGTTGCGACAAGACCCTACTGATTAGAGTTATTGTTTCTAGAAACGGCTCCCCCCCCCCAAGCATGTCCCTCCTCCTGGGTGGTTACGGGTGTATAATTGTGTGTGTAGGCTTACGTGTGTGCACGTAGGCGTGTGTATGTGTGTAAAGGCGTGCGCACGTAGGGGAGTGTATATGAGCATGCGTGTGTAGGACATGGACGCCACCGCCCGGATTCCGGTGGACAGTGCTCAGGACCAGCCGCGCCGCCGCCGGTGGACGGTGGTGCTGCAGCCCTGGTCCAAGCTGAAAAAGGAACCGTAACGTCAAGGACAGTCAAATGAAAGCAATAGGCAATCGTGATTGCTCAAAAATCAACACCTCTTGGAGCGATCCGCGTCAAAATCGAACCAAAGCCTGTTTACATATGGATTCACATATATTCCAAATTTCAACCAGAACGTAGCATTACTTCTTGAGATAGGGCACTCAAAATGGAAAAAAAGAACGGGTGATTGCGCTACCCCCTTTTTAGCTGTTGACACAAAAATAAAATCAGTTCTTATACCCACTAAGGGTTACTTGCCGATAAATTTTTCTTTCATTCCGTTCATTATTTCTTGAGATACAGCAGTCACAATTGACGACAAAAAACGTTCTATAGCTCAACCCCCGTTTGAGTTATTGACACCAAAATTGAATCAGCACCTGTTCCTGTTAATACAGTCGACGCTCATTATAACGACCACACATTATAAAGACCGTCCCATTATAACGACCAGTGGTAAAAGTCCCAACTTTGTTCCTATAAACTCTATGTTAATTTGCTTTCGTTATAACGACCGTTCTGTATTGTCTAATCCAATACAGCGACCTAATCAGCGGACGCTATTTCTTGTGTTCTTTCCAATAAAACAAATTTGTAGCATAAAATGACATTGATTATTAATTACGAACATCTGCCTGAAGTTTTCAATGTCAAATCCAACTTTAAGAGGGGGTGACTACCGTTCACCACAGCTAGCACAGAAAAAATAATGGGAAGAAAAATCGAGAAATTTCCAGATTCCTAAGAAAAGGGAGTTGACAGATGTATTGGTAGTTTGGTGTTTAAATCTAGTGGTCTTAAAGATTTGGGGTTCTCGAGGGACTTTTAAATGTTTCTTTGGAAAGCAAGAGAAACACAATTTATCACCTATATCTGAAACAGAAAATAATGTTTTTCAAAAATCACGTCTGCTAAAAAGGCAGACCTCTGTTTCGGGTTTTATCTTCAGAAATTGTTGTGGTAGTAGTAGTAGTAGCAGATTTGAAAGTGTGTAACATTTTCCTCCCTATATTTTCTACTTTAAAACTTGTTTAATATTCTGTCATAATATTTTGCACACGACTTTTCCAAAAATTCCTATGATAAAAAAAATTTGGGCATTTACTTGGGCGTGCATGAGACGGTGTACATTTTTTAAATTTATACCCCTTATAACGACCACTCGTTATAAAGACCTTTTTCTCTAGGACGGAGATGGTCGTTATATCGAGCGTCGACTGTACCAACATATGGACCAAATTTTGTTTGATTCCGCCAGTTACTTCCTGAGGAATAGCAAGCACGCGTAACTCGAAAAACGTCCCATTGCTCCACCCCCCTTGGAGGAATTCGCGCCAAAAACTAATGGGCACAAGTTCACATAGGGGCACATATGTGTACTAAATTTCGTTCGATTTCATGCGGTAGTTTTTGTTGTAGAGCGGCCACAAAAAACTGGTCACACACAGACGTGACACACATACATACACACACACACATACATACATACACACACACACTTACACACACACACACACACACAGACAGACAGACATTTTCCAAAAATGGTCGAAATGGACTCAGCACACCTCAAAACGTTCGAATCCGTCAAAATTCGAAATTCGAAAATTTGCACGAATCCAATACTTTCTTCTATATATTAGATATAGAAGAAAGTAAAAACAACAACAAGCAATCTTGATATTTAAACAGCAAGTTAAACTTACTGCTTAATACCCAAGCTTTGCCTTCAATTTACGAGTTGAACCACATCATACCGTGCCTGCGCATTCTCACTGGTGAGGTAAATTTACTTTATCTTCCAGTTTGTTGGCACTCTCAGCTTCAATGGGATGACATCTGCTTCCAGCTCGGTTATTCTCTATTTCAGATTGATGAGTTTATAACAAGGACGAAACTGCAGAATTGGGTAGGATAATCGAACTGTCAGAAAATTTCATGTAATCTTGATGTTTCTAAAAAAAAAAAAAAAAAAAACAATAAAGCAACTTTTACTTTATTTTACACTATTCACAGTGTTGTAGATTCAAGAGGGGACGCGGAGAGACGCCGTCCTTGCAATGTTTAGTATTTCACTGGAAAAATAATTCAAATGTAATGTATAAATTGTTTTTAAGCCATCAAATCTTTTCTTCTGGCGAGTCGCCACAAAACCCGAGGTGAGTTCACCACACTACATCATTCTATAAATCCTCATATACATAATAGCTAATGATCGAGTAACACTGACGTCACCAATAATGAAACAAGCGCCACGGCATGCTAATTTGATAATATTTTTGGTAATGTTTGACGTGCAGGAAAATGCGTTATTGTGACAAGGCTGAACTGGATCCGGTAGCTTAACTGTTTTACTGGTAAGACTGTATCATTTCAGGGGAATGAAGAAACGAAAAGTGGTCAACAATGAAAGCTATCTACTGGAGTTCAGAGTCAAACCACTGGAGTTGAGGTTAAAATTTCAACTATCAAAATATCACTAAAATTTCAACTATCAAAATATCACCAAACAGGCAATTGCTTCGTTAAAACGTAGAAGAGTAGAAGCAATTTTCACCCATCATACCTTGACGGTTGACTTTCTAGTATATAATAAACAGTAATTGGACAATAGACATGCTGATTATAAATTCAAGTAGAACAAAATGAAGAGAAATACGATAAATTCCGAGAAAATATCTTTCAACAATAAATCAAATCATTACCTGTTTGCATCTTGTAGTTCGATAACTTCATATGCGTCCACTTTGTTGCCCTCGGCCATTAATCCCAAAGAAATTGGTGCAAAAATTTCCTCTAAGTGTTCTTAACTAGTTCTCATTATCGTACATGAAAGTTGTGTAACAGCCAATTAGTAAATCAATTTCAACAATATGTTCCCCAAGTCTAATTCAAAACACACCTCTTTTTGACACTTCAGTGAAATTTAACTTCTGAAAAATACGCACTTGTTCTGTTGATTGTAAGTGTGTTGCAAACATACGGTAACGAGGAAGTTGACTTAGCTTCTGTAAGTGCTGCTAAAAAAACACACTGCAAAACATGCTATTAAAAATCTTTACTTTTCTCTCCGCATGCAAGCGAGTAAACATGCTTATCACTTCTCAGCTTATCTTTTCCCTACTTGGCCGGAAAATTTTGGAGCACGGTTTTGGGGCTGTCCATAAGTGACGTCATGCTTTTTGTTTTTCAAAATGTCTCCCCCTCCCCAGTAGCGGAACTATAGGGACTAGCACCCCTGGCAAACTAAAGAAACTGCGCTCCCCCCCCCCCCCGGGGGGGATCACCGGATTTTTTTTTTTTGGGAACATTTTGATTAGTTTATTCGAATAGGAGGCAGCATTGTAATTTTTTTTCTTATTTTCTTTTTTTACTAATTGTTTTAATGATGCCCAATATTCCTACTCAGTAGATGTTATGTATGTGTCTCTAGTTCTTTTTCTTGCGAGGTTTTTTTTTTTTTTTCTTTTTTTTAAAGCATTTTTCAAATTCTATAATCAAAAAAAATCTTTAAAAAAAATTTTTTTTTAATCAGTTGAAATGCCGCCTTTTCTGGCTGCTGCGCCCCTGGCGAGAGTCACTCCTGCCAACCCCAAGTTACGCTACTGCTCCCCCCCCCCTCCTCTTGTCACATATCACACTATTTTTCAGTAACATATACTTTTTTTACAAAATGAGTGATGTCACACTTCTTGTTACCACCTTGGTTACCGTTTCTTGTTACCCTTGGCACAATTTCACGAATCCTCTTCCCCCCCCGGACTTCATATTTTTGAGCAATCGCTTAAAAAACCCTCACTTGACCAAAGTCTCTAATTTTTCATATTACCATGACGACGAGAATAAGTTAGTTTGTTGTTTTAATATTTTTAAAAGGAAAAATTTTCGTCGCCTTGGTTACAAATCATTTGCTTTCATTCAAGGCTTAACTTAAGCACATTCATTTTTTTTAAAGGGGGGACGGGTGACTCCATTTAAGTACAAAATTTCCAGATTACTTATCCCTATCCTTTGAGAAATAAAAATACCAGATAGGTATACACTGTAAACTTAAACTTTATAATGAGTATACGAGTGCAAATTTTCTATAAAATCATATCTTTATCACCGTCTCCTAATGACTTTTTTTTAAAAATAAATATGCCTCGTATTTCCTAAATAATAGAAAATCACTAGTCATAATACGACGGGTGTGACTTACTTTACTATTTCCCTTCCATTCCATTTGTAGAAACAAGAAATACAACGAGGGTCCTACCGAAATTGCGGAAAATATAATTTGATTTCAAGAGGTCAAAATTTAAATGAATTCTTTTTCAATTTTTACTATATTTCAATTATGATTTTCAGTCAGATACATCGATATGGGTTTCAGTTTAATGTGCTTTTTTTATTGACAGCAAAAAAAAAAAAAAAAAAGAAAGAAAAAAAAAGAAAAAAAAAGAAGAAAGAAAAAAAAAGAAAGAAAGAAAAGAGCACATGCTCCTATGAATATTTTCGGACAGGGCTTTGAGAGCCCATCCTCTAACGACATCTACATTTCTTATTTTAATAAAATAAGAAGTAGTTTTGTTTCTTTGTTATTGCCAGTTATGTCCACTGTCCGACTAGGCATGATCATGGCGCAGTGAGCGCGATTGAAATTTTTAAAGTGGTCTTTTTAAATCAATAATGGGGTTGTTTCCTTCAGTCAAAAGTAATACTTTTGACTGAAGGAAACACTCACACTGTCACTGAAGTTGATAGAATGATCAAAAAAAAAGAAAAAAACATGAACCCAGAAAATACTTTCATTTTCCAACATTTAATTTTTAATTAATTTTTTTTAATGTCCGATTTTCAAACAGTGCGGGGTCTTTATGACGTCACAAGTGATGTACTTCGGCGCGATGAATGCTTACGTCTACTCTCTACCGCGTTTCCAGGTTATGATAATTCAGAAACGAATCAAATTTTGCGCTCTACGCTTGCTATCAACCATATCGTTGCCAGTAAATGTGAGTAAAGAAGAGAATTAAATATTGCGCTCTGCGCTAATGGCATCAGTGAATGGCATTTCATCACTTTGTGATGTCATGTGCAGAAGCGATTAAAATAATTGTTAAAAAATACTAAAATCTCTCAAATTATTTTTTAAATGGTCAAGTTTTATGTTTTTAAACATGCTCTTCAGAAAAAAAAATACTTTTAAAATTTCGGAAACAACCGTCTGCGGTTTTCCAAAATTTAAGATGTACAACTAATGACGCCAGCGAGCGACATGTTTAAAACTTGCTTGGCAGGGCAAAAAATCAAAGCAAAAAGCAAGAATGATTGACTCCATGGCTTTACTTATACATTTAATTGACAGTTTATACATTTAATTACGAGATTTTTGAAAGGAATTAAGTTAAAAAAAAAATTAAATGGCTATGTTAACATGCTCTTAGAGCAGTATATGACGTTTAATCTTCCAATTCTGCTTGCCCCGAAATGCTCAAATAGTACATAGGATTCGCTTCCCAAAATGGTCAATTGAAAGCACTGGAAAACCATATGAAACCACTAAAATAAAATACATCTAAGTATCAGACAATACAGTTTGTAACCATGGCGACAAAAATTTGTCCAAATAAAAGTTTAAAAAAAAAAAAAAAAAAAAAAAAACGAGTTAGCTTATTTTTGTCGTCATATGGTAATCTGAAAAATCAGAGCAACATCAACTTTGGTAAAGTGAAAATATTAAGCAATTCGTGATTGCTCAGAAAAAAACCAGACTTCTAGAAAGATGAAGAATATCAGACGTGCTACAGTACTCAAGGATAATTTTAAAAATGATTTAATTGTTCCGTTATTTGAAGAAAAAATAGTAATAATAATAACAGTGATGACAACAATAAAAACAGAAACAATAATAAATGAAGAAAATGATTTTCAAAGGAAAAACTATTTTCCAAAATTCTTGGTTTATCTGAAAAACAAGGGCGGGGCCAGGGGGGGGGGAAGCATCAGATAAATAAAATATCTATCAGAGCATTTTTTCGGGAAGGGGAAGAGGAGAGAAGGTGGACGGCGCGGCGACGAGCGACCATTGAGAAAACTGAATATTTTTAGGCGATGGCGATGTTTACGCTTTGGCGAGAATATATTTGGCGACACATTTGTAATAAATAGCACAAGAAGCGTTGCTCTTTGCTTCGCTCTGTTTTCAAGAAAATACAAAAATAGTATTCAGCCACGTGAGTGAGAGTTCCTGTTATTGTTTTGGCAGTGTTGATTGCTGGTTTTATTTCAAAAATTTAACTCTCACTGCGAGAAAATTGCAACGAAATGCCTTCAGAAGTTATGCTTCCATATCATTTCTGGTAAATAATGTCTTTATATTTCATTAAATTTTTTGTTTAAATGAAACTTCAAATGAATCTTATAATATCATCAAGCGAAAAAAAAACTTGAAAATCGTAAAAAATCATACCTTTTGTTCTTTCTTGGTTGCAAAAACACTGACGAAAAAATTACAAGAACGATTCTTTTCTTTTTGATTGTATACACAACGTAATAAGGATGAGTCCCCCCCCCCCCTCATCAAGAATTAAGATACATTTTATAGCTGTATAAAGTGCCCAAATTGGATTTTACTTTTCTTAAACTAAGGTTTTATAGAAATTTTAGTGTATTTTTTATGAAAATATTGTTGGGAAAAAGTTTCTGCTTATAATATTTTAACAACAGCTATTCATTACTGATAGCTGAAGAAACAAAAAGTTTACTTTCTAAGCAACATTAAGCAACTAATCTTCTTTAAAAGATATTGCTTATGTGTAGATTTTGCCGACCCGGCTCTTGGGGTAGGCGACCTAGGGCGGCAGATTTTAGGGGCGGCAAATTTCGAAATTGAAACATGTTTTTTAAAAGTATGAATATCTGTTTCAGCTTCATAAAATTCACTTCTTCAATGCTAAAAAACATAATAATAATTAAGAGTGTGTACCAGTGTTTGGACATGCAAAACATATAGCTCATAATTTAACAAGAAATTCAATTTAATTTTAGAGGCGGAAAATTGCATGACTTAAAGTCTTTTAAAAATAGTAATATCTGTTTCAGTGCCATAAGTTGCACCACTTTAATGTTAAAAAAGATAATTTAAAATTTGTACTAGTGCTTGGATTTGCAAAATCTAGTTGGACCTGTGCAAATTAAGCATGATGACACCCTAATTTTCAAACAATATTACTATTATAATAAGGGATGCTTCAGATGTTTAGTTCGATCGAATACTTTGATGTTTGACAACTGAATAGTATGCAAATATAAATATTCAACAATTGACAAGCAAACACATGTTCTTTTATACTATGAGTTAAAATTATAGAATAGTATAATGATAATGTGATCAGATTTTTCAAATCGATAATTGGGTCATATCCCTGATCGGAAGGGGGGCAATGTCTTTTAATTCCCCCGTTATTCAATCTGACTGAAGAATCTCAGACCTTGCATAAAAATGATTTTGACCTCACCCCCCTCCTCTCGCAAGATACCTATTTCATGAAATTATTGTTGTTGGTTTTAAACTTTGAAGGTAAGAACACAGCTATTGATGAATGAGTGATAATTCAGATGTGCAGAAAGAACCAGTTGAAAAATAACTCAATGTTGTAAATTACAGAATCTTGCACTGCACAACACATGGGGAAGGGGATCATGGACCACAGTATGGCCCACTGGATCTGCGCCTGTTATGAGTGCATCACTCAAATAAAACTTCCCAATAGTTTTATTAACATTGCACATTGTGAAGTCAACTATTTGGAGCAGTGTTGCCCACCTGAGGGGGGGGACAGGTGCGGATTTACAGTCTATTCAAGGGGGTGGCGGTTGAAAACCGTAAAAGCCGTTCCTCCCCCAAACCCGTTACGCAAGGGGGGCAGGAAGTCAATTGTCCCCCCCCCTTTATTCTATCTTTTAAATACTAATCGCCCCTCACCAACTTATCGCCCCTTTGAAGTGTCGAATCTCCTCTTTGGGGGCTATCACCCCCAAGAAATACAAAAACTATTGAAGTTCAAAAAAAAAGGGGGGGGGTATTGTTTTTGCCAAATATTAAAGGGGTTTTAAAAAGTGCAGTTACACAAAAGCTTCCAGAATTAGACATAATGAATGAAGGATGTGAAAGTTGCTACCATCCTATAATGGAACTTGTTTTAAAATTCATTTCTGACTTTTTAAATTTACTTTTGAACAATTACACAAAGATGAACAATTATCCAAGTGTAAACGGAAGAACGAAACGCAAGTGCACGATTGTAAAATCTAGTGCTGCAGAGTAATATTTTGGGGTATTAACTTATCAAGTAAGAAAACAAATCTAGTTATAGTAATGAGTAAAATCATTTTTACGCCTAATAAAGTCTCATCGAATTCATTGGTGGGGGGGGGGGGGGAGAGTAAAGACCAACCATACCTTCCCATGGGGCTTCTCAGGAACATTATTATTATTTTTTTTAGTAGACAAACATGACTCTGGCAAATATTAACATAATTAAAAAATCTCAATTTGAAACGTTAAAGTGGACTAAAAAATACAGATTTTTTATTTAAAATGACATGTTACAGTTTTAATTTAATTTTAGGAACATAAAGTTTATAAGAACAGCAATTACTTATCTTTTATCTGAAGAAATTATTCATAGAACAGTGAAACTTAATTAAAATAAGGCTCAACCAAAAGTACAGTTCCATCGCTTATCAAATCGCCCGTTTTTGCGAGGACCAAGGCCCACAAGATTTTTTCCTTTCTCTCTAAGATTCGCAGCGGTCCCTGATAGGGACTCCTGGATGGGAGCAAAGTTACCTTCTAATGTCATAGGGATTGATCAGATTTCAAAAAGTTTAATTTACTTAAAAGTAAATTATTTGCCGAGACATATATATTAACTTTCTGATATTTCACCTATATATGGATTTTATTACAATATAACCCCGATTTGACGATTGTCAAGGGGCTGGAAAAATTTATCGTTAAATCGAGGAGCATAGACATCCAATGCAGTCAAATCCAGACTAGTGAAATGTATCATTAAATTTAAAAAATTGTTAAATCGAAGCTATACTGTACATTCATTATGTTTATTCTTCCTCTTTTAGGTCTGAAAATCCAGTTCTTATTGAAAACATTACAGAAAAGTTTGATTCTTTAGTAATTGTGGCATCAGATGTTACCAAGATATTGTCTACTGGTTTTTTACCAGAATTTCTAAATGAATTGATTATTCATAAAGAGGTAATATTTGTCAAATCTTGTACATAATTTTTGAAATTACTTCAACATTTTAATGCACAAAAATTACAAATTAATGCAGTCACTTGTTTTGGGGTGACAAGGAACCTGTGGCGGAAATTCAAGGGGTTGGAGCACTTTTATGGTTAATTAATTTATTTTTATTTTCCAATTTAGGAACCAAACTAGGAATTATTAAAAAAGCAGAAATGTCCAGATTTTCAGAAAAAAAAAAATTTGTTTTACTTCGTATATCTATTTACGAAATAATCATGGTTGTTCTATTTTGTCTACCCCGGGAAAAAACCGCCCCGGAAAAAATATCATTTTGTGAAGTTCGTCTATTTTGTCCACTTATTCAGTAAATAGAACACTTTGTCATGGATAATTCAAAGCCATCTCCAAACATTTAATGTGATAGTTCCATTGAATTTAATTTCTACTATAATAATGTATAATAATGCAATCATTTACAATAGCTTATTCTCTTGGTTAAATTTTGTAATTTTATAGTAAAATATAATCTAAAACTAGTTGCATTCTGAAGTGTACAATCATTCTATTTTAACTAATTGATTAACTGACATAGATAATATATATATTGGAATTATATCCTGATTTTATTACATCATAACAATAAATTTATGTATCAAACATATATAAAATAAGTTTATTTTCATTTCGTCCAATTTTGTCAAATTTCTTCCGCCGTCCCAGACTTTTTACAAAAAAGTGGACAAAATAACAACCCTGTAAATAATGTAAAAGTCTAATTCATGTCTAAGTGTTTCTTCAGAGAAAATTATTGTGCACGAAATTAATCAAAATCTTAAGAAAAACATACGTGAAATTGTTAGAGTTGCATCAATTTCCACTTATCTGCTTCAATATTCTCAGAACCAACCCTGAAAAAATGCTGAACTTTTTTTCTTTTTTGCTGCCGCTAAAAGTGTGATGACTTTCTGTTGCCCCCCTCCCCCCCCCCCCCCCCACTTATAAGCCCCAATTTCCACCACTACAAGTCATCCGAAAGTTCACACTTCTTTGCATTGAAAAAAGGGGTTCCTTGTGACCCTGAAGCATGTGTCTGCAGTCATTTGCAAATTTTGTGCATTAAAAGTTCGTAGTTAATTCATCTAATTTTCAAGCAGAAAAGTAATTTCCTCCTATCAGATGCAGTCCTACATGAAAATATCTAACACTAAAGTTTTGAATTGGACTGGGAATAATAATTTACCTTATATACTCGCGTATTAGTGGACCCCCCTACTTTTAGGAGAAAAATCGGGAAAAATAGAAAACCGTGTATAAGACGAGTCCCTACTTTTCCAAAAAAAATAGCGGGAGCGTTTTGGTATTAATTTTGAATTTAAACATTATAAAGAGCAGGAAAATGAAATGTAATGAAAATGTTTGTGTTAAAAAAGTTCGATTTTTATTCTTTTGCACCAAAAGAGTTCACTATTGCGACCACTGTTTTTGCAAAGAATTTGATTTTGCTGTTACGATTTTTTTTAAATTGTTGCTTTCATTTTGATTTTATGTCTATAAAATTTTATGCTGTAGCCATATTTGTGAATACAGCAATCCCCACACTTTTCGTGTAGTCGGCCATTTACTGTAATCATTTGTTCTTTATTTCACAGTCAGACCATGTAAAATCATAGCAGAATGTTTAAATATTTACTTCTTTAGCATTTGCTTAAAAGAGATGGACTAAAATCGAGAAAATGTTCACATTCAGGAAAATTTTTTGGAAATTCTGCCCTGGTTATATGTCGACCTCCTAACTTTAAACCTCATTTTTTGTAATAAAATTCTCCACTTATGCGTTAGTATGTACAGTAAATCTGTCCGCATGAAATGGGTACGAAATTGCTGCCAAGAAACCTGGAAAGCATTTGTCATGAAGTTAGTCCGGAGAGCAGCCAGAAGTATCCACTATGCGGGACCATTGCAAAGCCAGAATGCCCCCCCCCCCTTCCAAGAGCAAGGGTAAACTCCCCTAAATATGGCAAAGACCCCAACTTCAAAACAAGAGCACCCCAAAAAGGAAAAACTACCCCTCAAAACACCCACTATAAATTTTAATGGGCAGTCTGTGCCATGACCCCTTTCCTCCCTAGGTGGTCACCCCTGCCAAAGCTCCCTTCCCGCAGCTTATGAAACTTCAATGAATGTTAAAGCATTTTCATGAGTGCATACAATTCTAAGTTCATATTGAATAAAGAATTTGGGTGTTTTTATTCTACATTCTCTTAAATATTGCATGTTTCACCTTTTTTTCTATTTTTCAAAGTAATAAAAAGTAAATAATAGAGACGTACCAAGTAGCACTTTGGCCGAGTACCGAGTCAGGGGTCTGTCCAGGATTTTTTACAGGGTCCGTTTTTTTGTGAAAAATCAAATAATTTTGTGAAAAATGAATTAATTTTGTGAAAAATCAAATTATTTCGCAAAAAAAAAGAGAATTTTTTTTTTTGTTAAAACGAAATTTTAGAATTTAGAAATGGCACAAACTGCATCAATTAAACTTAAAGTTAAGTGTTTTCCTCTATGTCGAGAATATCATTCTGGAGTGTTTTTTATATTGTTCTGGACATTTAGTGAGGGGGGGGGGCATCGCTCTATCAAGTATCAACATTTATCTACCATTCTACATTATGTTAAATTATACTAGAAACATTTCTGTACAGTATTTAAAATATTTGTAACAAAAAAATAAATAAATAAAATAAAATTCAGACAAGGGTTCAGCATTTTTAACTTTTTGACCCAAGAGACAAGACTCTTAAAAAGCACAGAATTTCGTTTAAAACTTATAAATTCCGTGATTTTAACAAAAATAAAAGCATATTTTAATTGTTTACCTCTTAACAAAGCGTAATAAACATCAAAAATTCGAAAAATCGGATTCCCATAGCGGATGCAAAGAGATCGCAATTCTCCAAGTGAAGGCATCAAAAGTATAAAAAACGGCTTGTAAGAGAAATATTTTTGATAAAATTATTTTAAAATTGCATTTTAGAGTCCTATTATAAACATTTCCTTAATATCTGTGGACACAGTTGAAGCAAAAAAAAATTAAACCATCTATATCTATCCTCATAAAAGAAAATTGAATTTTACTTTAAAAACTTGAAATGAGAGTTCTAAAAAAAATAAAAAGACTTATTTGCATCCTAATAAAGCGAAGTTAGCTTGAAAAAAGAACAAAATATGATTCTCATATCGGATGTTAAAAGATTGCATTTTTTAAAGTGTAGACATCTAAAGAACAAAAAAAAAAACGGTTATTAAAAGAGTTTATTTAAAGTTAATCATCTTTGTTAGCATCAAAAAATCAAAACCCATATAATTTTCTCCCAAAATAACAGTTAAACATCGCACCGCACGCACCCTAAAAACGCAAATATTGACAAGCTGATAAAATGATGAGAATTGTTTCTAATCAAGTCATTATAAAGGTTCAACGCCAGACTCTAAGTGGTGATAATTTTGAAGTTGGTAACCCTATCTGAAGCGATCATATTTTCCCCCCACCCTTACTATCCTTTTGCAGTTTTAAGTTCATTTCACAGATATATATTATTATTGTTTATTAAATCATGAGCGGGGAGAAAAGTGCTTACCAACGCCTTTTCAGAAAAGTTTACAACACCGCTGCTAATTAGCTGTAATAAAACAAACAACAAGCATTATATTTATTTGGCAGTAGCAATTATTTATCTTTTGCAGGAGCATCACAAGGGTGCCGTTTTTTTTTTTTTTTTTTTGCAAAATTAGACTATTTTGTATAAGCTGATCCCTCTAATTTGACTTCAGAAAAGGTTCCAAAAATTATCGGTTTATACACAGAAAGATGCGTTATTTTGCTTTCACATTTGCTCTTTCAATAAACAATTTGCGAAAGACCCGATCTTGTTTATCAGAATTTTGTGAAGGGTCCATTTTGGTTGATCGGGATTTTGTGAAAGGTCCGTTTTGGTTGATCGAGATTTTGTGAAAGGTCCGTTTTGGTTGATTGGGATTTTGTGAAGGGTCCGTTAACGGACCCAAATATCCTCTGGCCAGACCCCTGCGAGTACTCAGCCTTTCACTACTTGGCCGAGTACTGAGGTACCGAGTATCAATTATGTTTTAAGTAGTACCATCGGCACACACGTGATGAATTTTGCACATTGGAATAGTGTAGACCTCCATGTCCATTAATAGTTTTTAAAACAAAGTGCTAGCGTAAATTTAATTAATCATTACTTAAAAAGTTTTATTTATGTCGAAAGTGTTTACAAAAAAAGCTGTTTTTAAAATTAAAAGTAAACAAATAAATATAAGGTATGACTAATCAAGTTGGTATTAAAACAAATTATGTCAATCTATTATATAGTGCTATTTCACCAAACATAAAAAATTTTTAAATGCAAATAAAACAAGTTAAAAGCACAAATGTGCAGGAACATCGCAGACACGTGTTTCTGCATTACAAGGAACGTCTTTTTCAGTGCATAAAATGAGAGCTAATGAATGTAAAGACATCCAACAATTGTCGGTTGTCTTTAAATCCAAAACCATTTTGTGCATTTTAAAAGGCATTCCTTGTAAGCCAAAACATGTGCCTGCTGTGTTCCTGCACATTTATTCTTTTAACATTGTTTTATTTGTTTTTATTTTTTAAGCGAAGGTATTTTTATATTTCTTATAAATAATTTTTGTTTGAAGCAAAAACCCATTTATTATAAAAAAATTTCGTCCCATTTTTCATAAGTTTAATTAACTTTGTGGACATTAAAATAAAGATTTACCCCATTGAATCATAACAAATTTCATTATTCTCAAAATTAAAATTGGACTTGTAAATTTGAATTGTAAATGACTGCTGTATATTATATGTTTGCACTTTTTTATTAATTGCAAAATCTGTCTTGAAAAATATTCAATTTTTTACAACTACTCGGTATTGGCCGAGTACCTGATCAAAATCTGGTCGAGTACCGAGTAGTTACCGAGTACTCGGTACGTCTCTAGTAAATAATTTATTAATCCCCAAAAAATGTGATTGAAATTAATTTTGCAACTGTATTTTATCTAAACAAAACTCTCATTGCCGAAAACATACACATCAATAACATCATTTGCTCACTTTTCCAGTGTTTTTGTAAGTGTATTGAAATTAATGAGTGGTACTATATTTTTTTGACAAATAACACTAACTAAATAAATCATAATCTTCCAATTTTAAGGACTAAAGCTTGAAGTTCATGCTTTGAATGTTACCTCTATAGCCACACTTTTCAGCAATTTCCATAGCATTAATATGAAGCACCAGGCCAGGAATTGGAAAAAGTTTCTAGTGGCCACTTTAATAACAAATCATCAAGTACTACATTGTTTCCCCTTCTTCTTTCTTTTTTTTCCTTTTAATTTTTAAGAACCACTATGAGACCATTGTTTCTTATTTTAATTAATTTTCAATGAACCATTTTGTGTTCTTCCACATGTATTATATTTCTGCTATTCACCTAACTCTGGTAATTGTTTGCTGATATCTTTTGGTATTTTTCTCTAATAAGATAAAAGTGATTTCAAATGATAAAAATCAGAAGAGGTTTTGATTTTTAAAGGGAAAATATAGATGGTTTATAAAATGATTTGTTATGTAAACCAGAGAACAAACATTTATTTATGTAATAGGATTCAAAGCAGTTGAAATTCTCATCATCTGAAAATCCCCATTTAAAAGTGAAAAACTCTTTTGGTTTTTATTCATTTGAAATGACCTCTATTCTGTTAGGGAAAGAGCCTGAATGTTAGAAACAATCAAAAAAATCACTAGAAGAGAAAGTAATTCTTGCTGTCTGATATTAATTCGCATTTTTTCATCCCTTTTCTTAGAATGATGCAGCTTTTGATAATGTTGAAACATTCCTTGTTCCTCGAGTTGCAAAACATAAAAACATAAGCAAGCTGGTAAGTTATAGTAGAAATTATGAACTTTTAAGCAATTTCATTTTAATGTCCTTTAAAGTTCATCTTTTTAAATTTTTTTCATTTCAATCATCAAAGCTATAAGATTTCGACGAAAGAAAGTTCTTTTCCTTCAAATAGAAGGTGATGAAATTCAAAAATACAGAAAGCTCTACGTACACCATTTCCTTACAGAAAGAATCTGCCAGTGATGTGTTTAAAATAAAACTTTAATAGGAGCTAATGAAATTTGATTGTTGCACATAATGTCATATTTTCTCTCGAGTCCGCCAAAAAAGAAGGAATGGAAATAAATATTGAGGACCATCAACAGGCTCTGGGCCTAGCTAGATTGGTCTTAGTCAGTTTATCAATCACCAATGAAGATTCAAAGTCTTCTTAAAATTATTCAACCTATTGCAAATAACAGGTGCTTTTGGTAAACAATTACAAATGCCTAGTACCCTGTTGAAGTAGTAATTTTTCCTGATTTCAAGATTAACTTGGGATTTGAAAAGCTTAAACCAACAACATCTGGTTTTGCAGTCTGTGCAGAAATTTGATCCATTAACGTCCTCCATTTTAATAAACTGAGATGATTAGATCCTCTTACTTTTTTGCTGAAGGCTATGCATATTAAACATTCCAAGCCTGGAATAATAGTCTAAATTAGAGAGTTCATTTACTAACCTCATAGTTATCTTTTGTAATAAATTGATACCTTTCTTAAGATAAGGAAACCAAAACTGAACAGCATACTCCAAATGAAGTCCTACCGCTCTGCTGCATGAAGGTACAAAATCTTCCTTAGAATTTGAAATAGACCTAATGATGAAACCAAAGATTCTGTGGGCTTTGCTTCTTGCTACAATGCACTGCTGACTAAACCTAAAGTTCTGAATGATTAAGACATCCAGATCAACAACTGTTTCTTCTTTGCTTAAGATAGATATCCATGTAAGATTTAACTATTTGGCCCTGTAAGATTGACCCTGCACTATTTGGATGTTATTTCAATCATGAGCATGCATAAAAAAGGACTAGGAGACTGTAGCTCCAACCAGCCAGTGCCGTCCGAAGAGCTGACGACGCCCTGGGCAAAAGCTTCCTAGCACCCCCTCTCTCTCCTATACACACAGAAAAATCAAGTTAGTTATAACATCTGTGCAGGGCCCATTTTCCAGGGAAATGCTCCAACTCCCCCTTTCTGTAAAATCTTCGAAATCTGTTTAAAGTTGAATTTTTGAAACTTCAATTTCAAAATCTTGTAGGGTGAGAAGGAATTGATTTCAATATATTTAAAAAAAAATCCAATTGAAAGTCTCTGAGCCCTTACCCTAACATCAATAAACATGGCAGATAATCGCATTTTTAAGGCTTCAATTTCCAGAAATTTCCGCTGGGACCTCTTTGTCTTTTTTCCCCATAGCATCTGCAAAGGAAGTCTAAAATTGCATTTTTAACACGCTTTTATTAGCTTCACCTGTATGTATGTATGTATGTATGTATGCATGTATGTATGTATCTTGTAACGGAATCTTGCAGCTCAAATTTCGCCCACTTCCTGCGATCGGATTCTTTGGAAATTTGGCACGCGACCTCAGACCCGATGAGAATGCAATATTCTATACAAATTAATTAATTAACTCTTTTAATTGTTAGTTTCCTCCAATTTTAATCAAGATTTTGGCATTAATCCAACAATGTAAAAAAGGAAAAATTTAAAAAAATACATTAAAAAATGCTCTCAAAAATTATTAAATATCTGCAAAAAACTTTAATTTTTCTGCATCAGACAAAATTTGTTCCAATGTTGCAAGGTAATTAGAACATGAAATATAATTGTTTTTAACTGATTTCATGCCAAAATTTAGGTGAGCCTTCAATTGGAAATTCATTGCTGATCTGACCATTGTTGAACAAAACTTTTATTCAAATGCAGCATCTCAAATTTTCAAAGTAATATAAATATGATTTCCGCAAACATACATCGATGACTCATAGTAGCTTCCCATCGGGATGCCCTTGTCTTAACTTTAAGATATTACCTCACACTCGTTTCATAAATAATTTCGTCGCCTGATAATTCTCCAACATCCAACTCCTCCATCCTGACTAAAAAAGAGAAAAATAAAATAATAGTTTAAAAAACTAAAAAAACACGCTTTTGTAGCAAAATGAACTAAAAAGAGAAAAATAATCTTTGGATGATAGTAATTGACCAATCACTTAATTTTAGTGCAATACAAAAAAGCGTGGGGGGGGGGACCTACTTATCAATTGTCTTGACTTTCTTTCATTTATTGTCCAAGCAAAAATGTAAATAGACAGCACCCCACGCTTTTTTGTATTACGTGAAAATTAAGTGATTGGTCAATGTTTTCACTTTTTAGTTCATTTTGCTACGAAAGCATGTTTTTTCAGTTTTTTAAACTATTATTTTTTAAGACTAAAAGCTTCAAAATTTTGACCCGAACCCCCCCCCCCCCCCCCCCCCCCCCCCCCCCCCCGCCCCTTTCCTATCAAATTAAAAAAAAAATTATTTTGTTTTTCGTCCTTTCAATATACAAATACAAATACAAATACAAATGTGACGACCAGCAACAGGCTCTGGGCCCAGCTAGGCTGGTCCTGGTCAATTAATTAGTCCCCAATGAAGATCAATGGCCCTCTTAAAGCTATCCACTCCCTTGCTCATTACCGCCTCTTCCGGTAAGCTATTCCAAGTGCCCACGACCCTGCTAAAGTAGTAGTTTTTCCTGATTTCCAAGTTAGCCTGAGATTTAAATAACTTAAAACAATGACCCCTTGTCCTGCTTTCCCCGCAAAAATTTAATCCATTTACATCTTTCATTTTGATAAATTTAAATAACTGAATCATGTCCCCTCTGACTCTCCTTTGCTCTAGGCTATACATGTTAAGCCTATTAAGTCTGGTATCATAATCTAAATCTGAGAGTCCCCTTACTAATTTAGTTACCCTTCTTTGAACCCTTTCCAATACAAAAATATCTTTCTTCAGATAAGGCGACCAGAATTGCACAGCATACTCCAAATGAGGTCTTACTAAACTCCTATATAAAGGCAGAAGAACTTTCTTAGATTTGTTTGAAATAGATCTATTGATGAACCCAAGCATTTTGTTGGCTTTGTTACTAGCAATACTGCACTGTTGACTAAACTTGAAGTCCTGATTTATAAAGACACCCAGATCCATAACATTTTCTGCCTGATTTATGACTGAACCCTGTAAACGATATCTCATACGCTTATTTCCATGACCTAAGTGTAGCACTTGACATTTCCCTACATTAACTGCCATACCCCATTTATCTGCCCACTTAGTAATATGATCTAAATCCTCTTGCAGCTGTTTTACTTGTTCTTCATTTTCGACAATCCCCATAACTTTTACATCGTCAGCAAAACAATTCATGCTTCCAGAAATATTTTCATTGATGTCATTCATAAATATAATAAACAAAAGAGGCCCTAAAACTGATCCCTGAGGAACCCCACTTAAAACATCACTCCAATTAGAGTGATTTCCTCTCACAACTACTCTTTGCTTCCTACCAGTAAGCCAATTTCTTACCCAAAGTAAAGTTTTTCCTCCTATTCCAATGTCAGCTAACTTGCTGAGAAGAGCAACATGCGGTACCTTGTCAAAAGCTTTTTGAAAATCAATATAAACAACATCCACACATTTTTTGTTATCTAAAGCTGAGGTAACCTTGTCGTAGAAATGCAATAGATTAGTAGTACAGGATTTACCTTTCCTGAAACCATACTGCAAACTAGTCAACAGACTATTAGTCTCTAAGAACATCATGATCTTAATTTTGATCAAAGTTTCGAAAATCTTACAAATCACCGAAGTCAAACTTACAGGTCTATAATTCCCAGCAATACCTTTAGACCCCTTCTTGAAGAGTGGCGTTATGTTAGCCAGCTTCCAGTCCTCTGGCACCGTCCCCGAGTTATAAGAAGCATTGAAAATAATCAAAATAACATCCACTAATTCCTCTGCACATTCTACTAAAATTTTTGGATAAATATTATCTGGTCCCGGAGCTTTAGTTGCTTTAATCTTTTTCAAATGAAATAAAACCTCCTCCCTGGAAAATACAAAATCCTCAAGCTGTATAATAGCTTGTGTCTTGTTAGTGTCAACTGTTGAGATACAGTTATCGTTAAACACACTGGAAAAAAAGTTATTTAGAACATTTGCAATATCCCTATCGTTTTGGATTAAATTTCCATACTCATCAACCAAAGGCCCAATTTGACTGTTTCGAGCTTTCCCAGAATTAGCGTAAGCAAAAAACCTCTTAGGATTCCCATCAATGTCATCTGCCAGCCTTTGCTCCAATTCCCTTTTCTGAATCCGTACCAAATACTTAAAATTTCGCCTTGCCTTACTATACTGGAGTCTCTCTGCACTCTGACCAGTAAATGGCCTCCCTAATATGCCTCCCTAAAACTTTTTACTGGTTACTTCACTGCACGCAGGGGCAGAATTCCAAAAAATTTGATGGGAGAAGGGCCTTTTGTTTAATTCTAAACAGTTATATTCTCAGAAACTGTATCTGCTTCAATGATACAAAGAAAGCAAATGTTTTAGAGATTGGGAGAATAATATTTTTGTGCCCTAGAATAAAACGGAGAATTATTGCAATGATTTTCTTTTTTGTCTGTCTATGAATGTGCACTTTATGTGTCTATGACTTTGTGTATCATACGATACACAAAATGAGTGGCCCCTGGATCTCATGTACGGCCAAGTACCCACCTACACACACTGAAATTAGCAAATTTACGCATTGTTAAGCTGAAATTTATATTCATAAATTCTTGACTGAAAGCTCTCATTATTATCCATTTTTTCCATCATAGATGATACTTTTACTGTGTCATGTGCAAAAACTTTTTTATTCTTAATAGTTCATATCTTTGTTCCCACTTTCATTTTTCAATCGACTTAAAAGAAATAATGAGTTTGTCAAAAGATAACTTGACTTTTCACAAAAATTAATCCTTTGTGTCTTCTGTCTTCATTTTTGCAATAGTTTTACCAAAAGTGCTAAAGGAAAAATGTGTGAGCCAAAAGTTGTTTTGGTATTTTTTTTTTCGTACTTCAGAAATATTTTTATTTTCTTTTACATTATTCCCTAAAAATTAGACCCCAAAGTTATTTTGTATTTCTTTGATCAGGATTCAACTTAAGGGAAAACCAGCTGAAAAATTTGTTTCTAAAATGCAATTTCAACATAAGCAGTAGAGGAAAATGAATGAAATAAACATTTGTATGAATTATCCAGTAAGTCAAATTATCCCTGGTCAAATTAAAAAGAGTACACTAATTATTGAGAATAATAGAGGTTCAAATTATATTGTGTGCTTGTTGATCACATTTGCTACATACTTTATTTAAGTATGTAATATTATTTATTTGTTAAGTATTAAGTATTATTTATTTTATGTTTTCATTTTAATTCATAAAATCAAATTTAATGAGCATTCGGAGATAAACTGCATTTTATATGAAGATTTAGTTGGAAAAATAGTACAGTTCAAACCAAGATGTTGTGAATATGATTTTAAAATAAAGATAATTTATGAACGAAAAAGGGGTTTGCTCAAAATGTTTTCCTGTTTTACTTGGTAGGTCTACAGTCCTACTGGACCTTTAAACAGAGATTATGATGATGTTAGAAGATATGCAGATGCAGCTTGCAAAGGTCTTAAAAGGTAAACAAATTTACTATGTCTTTAACATTTTAGCTCTAGAAAGCAAATGCAGTAATGACCGCCAAAACAACTTGAAAACTTCCCAGTTCAAGCTGATTCATTAATTACAATGTAGTAGAGACGTACCGAGTACTCGGTAACTACTCGGTACTCGGCCAATTTACCGAGTACTTGGTACTCGCCAAAATTTTGATCAGATACTCGGCCAATACCAAGTAGTTGAAAAAAATAGAATCTTGTCCAAGACAGATATTAAAATTTATAAAAAAGTGCAAGCATATATAATTTTCTGCAATCATTTACAAGTCAAATTTAAATTTTGAGAATAATGAAGTTTATGTCCCCAAAGTTAATAAAACTTATTTATTTAAATTTGTGCAAAACAGGTAAGTATAGAAAATATGTAGTTTTTATATTAAAAATGGATTTTTGCTACAAACAAAAATTAGTTATAACAAATATAAAAATACCTTTGCTTAAAAAATAAAAGGAAATAAAACAGCACAGTGCAGACGCGTGTTTTTGCATTACAAGGAGTTCCTTTTTCAATGCACAAAATGTGAGCTCGTGGATTTAAAGGCGTCCAACAAAAGTCTGATTTTTTTGTCGAATGTCTTTACATTCTTTAGCTCACATTTTATGCACTGAAAAAGACGTTCCTTGTAACGCAGAAACAGGTGTCTGCAGTGTTCCTGCACATTTGTTTTATTTGCTTTTAAAAATTATTTGTGTTTGGTGGTCTAGAACTATAATAAGATTGGTATAATTTTTTTTAATTCCAACTTGATTAATCATACCTTTTATTTATTTATTTTTAATTTTAAAAATAACTTTTTTTGTAAAATTTTTGACATAAAACAAAATTTTTTAAATAATGCGTAATTAAATTTCAGCAGGAATTTAGTTTATGGACAAGGAGGCCAATACTACTATTCTAATAAGTTCAAAATTCATCACATGTTTGGCAGTGATTCTTCTTAAAACATAATTGGTACTTGGTAACTCGGCCGAGTAGTGAAAGGCCGAGTACTGGGTAACTCGGTACTCGGCCCGGTAATGAAAGGCCAAGTACTTGGTACTCGGCTACTCGGCCAAAGTGCTACTCAGTACGTCTCTACAATATAGCACAAAAAATTTAGATGCAGTGAAATCTGTGTAAGTTGACCACTTGTGGTGCACTTCTTTAGAGGTCAACTTAAACAGGTGGTGAACTTACAAGGGTTGATTTATATGATAAGGGCTAACTCCGTGTCTGAAAAAAGCGGTCAACTTAGACAGGTGGTCAACTTACAAGGGGTGATCAACTTCACAGGTTTTACTGTAGCAGTATTTGTTAGCAGTATTTGTTGTTATAGCAGTATAAGCTGTTAAAAGGAGATAAACTATTATGCTAAAACTATTGATGAAACTTCATTGGTGCCTACTTTTCTAATTCAAAGGAGGTAGCAGGGCACATTGATACCAATGATTTATAGAACTAACATGTAATTGTAGTAATCTCTCACTCAGGGAGTCGACTTTGAAAAGCTTATATAAAAAATTAAATCTGTCGGTTTTTTTCACACTAGATCAAAGAATTTTTCTCATCTCATTCAAAAGCTCACAAGTAAAAGCAACTACAACAATATTTTGTATAAGATTCATTCTGAAAATGGAGTTTTAAGAAAAATTATTAGGAAGAAAAATGCATGTGGACATTAAAATGATAAAAGCAATGTTAATAATGTTAACAAAGGAAATTACCAAATATTTTCCTTTGTAATAATGATAGCAGTTGTATTAAGCAGTAAGTTATCACCCATAAGCAAGGGCTAAGGCAGAGCTACAATCTATACACCAACAGCCTGGTTTATTGTTTCCAGAGACTGCAGTTTTGTTCTTACTATTACATTAGTCTGTAACATTCAATAACCGAACTGGAGGCAGATGTCATCTCATCGAAGCTGAGAGTGCCAATAAACTGGTAGCTGGAATATATTTAGGACACCTTCAATAAAATGATATCTACCTCCAGCTCGGTTATTGATTATTCTAGACTAATGAGTTCATAACAAGGACAAAAATGCACTCTTTGGATGTCATAACTGAACTGTCGGTTTATAGCATATAGTAGTTCTAACTTGGCAGAACATTCTGATTTTAGATTTTAGTTTAAAGTTTATATATAACCAATACAAAACTTGGCGTATTTGTGTACACCTTTAATGGTTACAAGTAGAGATGTACTGAATACCACATTGTCGAATACCGAATATTTGGTTTCTTTTACTTCCTTTTACAAAAAGGGAAGTATTGTATTCACGAAAAAAATTTAACTCGAAAACTGGCCTTAATTTCCATTTTGCTCACCCCGAAATAAATGTTGCGATTATTTTTTGACTCGACCACACCTAGGTGCCTAGAACCTATAGACACGCGAAATATCCATTTTGACGATTCCCGAGTTAATTAGAACGAGTTTTCTCGTGACGCCTGTAAGTGCGTATGTATGTTGCGTAGCTCGAACGGTATGTCCTAGAAAGTTGAAATTTGGTACGTAGACTCCTAGTGGGATCTAGTTGTGCACCTCCCTTTTTAGTTGCATTCAGATGTTCCAAAGGGGTTTTTTTACACCTTTTTGGGGGAAATCATTATTAATTTCAATGCAAACTCAAGTGGTGTTATAATTTGGCAAACATTTGGCGATATATCGCCAAACTTTTAGTCGCCTAGTTTTCTCGCCAACTTGGCGACAAATTTGGCTTTTTTTTTCTTTCTTTTTAAATCTGATTTAATGTTTTTAATTAATCTGGTTTAATGTTGAGTTTTTTTAAAATTCTGGTCAATTTTTCCATTATTGGCAATATTTAGAGAGTTAATATTGGGAAATTAATCTGAATGAAACGTTTTTATTTTTGCTTTGGTTTTGCAACAAACTTGGGGTGAAAATATCTGAAATGTTTCCTTGCGTAGTCTAAGTCACTATTATCATTAAATTAGCGTAAAAGGAAGTCATGTGATGCACACATCAGCTCATTTTCCAACTAGTATTTGAATTTTATGCTAATTTAAAACAAAATATTTATCAATTTTGTGAAGTATGTAAATGCAACTCCATTTCATATTGTAAAACTAAATTCTTTTTAGGGTTACAATGTTATTTATTCTGCAGTTGATTACTTAAGTGAAGTTTATCAACTGGATAAATTTACATAACTTTGTTTTGTCAAGTTAAACATACTGTTATTATTTAAAATTGATTGAAACGTTTCAGGCACACAATATTATAAAGCAGAAAATAATTAATGAAGTTCAAAAATTTTAATATGCTGTTAAAATTAACTAAAAAACGTAAAATAATTTCCCTTAGCTGCATGTAGATTCAAAGCCCCATATATTTTCTGAATTTCGTTACTTGTCTAGTTTTTATTAGTTACTAAAATACTTGTAAGCTTTGAAAGACATGTTGCATATGTACTAAATAGCTATAAGTGTAAAAGATAACTATCAATGAGAAAACTGCCTAATGTGCTGATGTGTTTTTTGATTAGAAGAAATTTGCAATATATATCTTTTGTATGACTTTAAAAAAAATGCATTTATTTAATGTTTAGATTTTTTTTTTTTCATATTTTTTCATCAAATAGGTAGAAACTAATTTAAAAACTTAATTAGTGCACATTTTATAAATACTTTTTCAAGTAAGCTGTTTAAGCAGTTTTAATTTTCTTTCAGAATACTAAAAGCAGGTGCAAAAAGTCCTATTTTAGTCATTGCAGATCCTTCATTGCAGAAATTCAAATTTATTGAGCTTGTTTCATTATTGGGAGCTGCAGAAGCCATTTATGTTGTAAGTAATCTCTGAAATACATTCTTATAATAGTTGCTGATGAAAGTGATTGTAGCCCATTGCGCATATTCTGGCTGTTGTAAGAGAAAGCCTGACATTAAGAGTTCATTTATTTCTTCATGAGTATAGCAACTAGCTAGACGAGAAATTGTTGCATTTGCTGAGTTGAACTGCTGGTCAGGAATTCTTACATTGATTACTATTTTATTTGAATCTTGTACACTGAAAATCAGAGACGGCAATTGAGGCTTATAAGGGGAGAGATGTGGTCAAAAAAATGACAACTAAAAGCCATAGGGCTTTTAACGTCAGCAAAGAAATGAAAAAAAAAAAGAATGTAAATTTAAACATGTACAAAATTTTGTTATGGCTGGTTTTGAGAGCAGAAAAGAGGAAATTGATGTAAATCTAACAACTTAACTCATGTTTTTCTTACACATTATTTATCCTAAGTATTTTGAGATGTCACAAACACTTGGTAATATTTTCATTAAACAAGTATGACTCGTTTAAGCAATCAATTGATTTACTAGTATCTAATCAATGAACACATAAGCTAAAAGTTACTGCTTCTGATAAATAATGTTTTTTCTCAAACAGATATACAGTCGGACCCGATTTAACGAATTCATCTTTAACCAATTCATCAGGACCAAAAATTTTATGCTTTAAATCGGGGTTATTTGCAATATCGGCGTGCGAAAAAAATATCTTTAAAAAATGCATTACCTTATCTAAAAGCCCTATCAAGCAACTGCACAAACATATCCAAAATTAGAAAGTGCACCCTTTTTATTCAGCACTCCGCGACTTAACACACTAGTTTTTAGTTTCTTATGTAAAAACATTAGAAAAAGTAAGTTTTAATGAGAGTTTAAGTATTGCTTTCTACGTCAAAATTAGTATTCATTGGTTGCTTCCTCGCTCATCAAAAATTGCTGATTCTAGGAAAAGTCTATTTTGATTAATATCATTTGGAAAGCAATCCAATATTTCCTAACTCAAATTAACAACAAAAAAAAAATCTATCGAAATAATTTGTTAATTCGGGGCTTATTATTCCATAAATAGGGTGTTTTGCCTTCATTTTAGTTGGGGAAAAAGAAAAATTTGCTATATTGCAAAATTTGTTAAATAGAGGTTTGTTAAATTGGGGTCCGACTGTGCAAAGTAAAAAAAAATAATTATGTTCTGAGCATTTTAACATTTCTGCTTTTTTTATAATTTCTAGCTTTGGTTTCTCAATTGGAAAATAAAATAAATAAATTGTCCATAAAAAAGGGGGGTTGCCCCCCCCCCCAAATCGCCGCCACTGCTAAAAACTACTTTTTGTCTAAAATCCTATTTAATCTTTCTTCCTTCCTTCAAAGCCATCTAAACTATTAATTTCTGTGCATGTCTGTGTGTCTGTAACTCTATCTTCTCCGGGCTGTCTCTAACAGGTCAGTACTTGTTTATTGGATGCAGGACATCCAGAGGAAGACATTTTACCCTCTTCAAAAATAATTCGATTGGTAGTTCTTTTTTTATTCCAAATATAAGACACAATTTTCACATAAATTACTTAATATATGGATAAAGAGCTACTTGCACATATTCCCTCTATATGTCCATTGAAACCTCTGATTTTTCTGCTGAAGATGGCATCTGTTTGAAGTTTCCAAGTTGAATACGAAACAAGTTTTAAGCTTTTTAGTTACATGCTTGAAGGCTTTCACCAACCAAATTCAGTACTTAGTGTATCATCTCAACTCCATGTTGATAGATATAATTGCATACATCACTTTTGCTTTACGTATGAGATTGGCAAATGGATGCCTCTCTTGGAAAATAGACTAACTCCATAAAACAAAAAGTAGAGAAAAGTTATGAAGAAGATGGTGTTATCCATAGGTATAAATAGGGCCTCATGTTACAATTTCTGCCATCACATGATCAGAAATATACTGAACCAAAACTTTAATATAAATTCACATGCGAAGCATTGACAAAGCACTATTAAAGCAGAAATGAAGATTTTTTTAAAAAGTGGAGTTAATCGATTTGGCAATTGAGGCATCTAAATAATAAATGAATTTTGCTGGTTATTTTACATTGTGCTAGAACTTTAATGCAAAGTGCAGTTTTTATGCTGAAACCTGCAGTTTTTGTGCAGAAAATTTGCACTCTTTTACCACCTGCCGCCTCGCCTGGTTCCTTAACTGCCCTGGCAGACCAGGCGATAAATACATACCAATGTGAGTGCTTTCTCTTCGTGTACAATTTTTTAACGTATCTTATGATCGCTTTTTTTGTGTTGCCAGCTCTTGGTGTAATGCAATCAGTTGTCTGAGAAATTGTCTCTTATTTTGTTGTCTTTGTTTTGTTTGTTTCTTTTGTAAAATAGAGAGTTGAAAACATTTCATCACCTTTCCAGGTAAAGGCAGCCTGAGCCATTTAGTTTTTTTTTTTTTTTTTTAAATTTTTTAAAGTAAAATGTACTAAAATATTTGAAGGGGCGCAAAGTTAACCAGAACGTAAAATTTGTTGTGGTATTCGACCTTGCTGCTTCTTACTATGCTTGCAGTAATCTGCAATCTGTGCTATTTGACATTGTTATTTCTTATTTTACTTTGCAGTAATTTGCAATTTTTGCTATTTGACCTTGTTATTTCTTGCTTTACTTTTTATGCAAGAAGGTATTTCTTTGATTTAACGAGAATGACTCAAAAAACTCTTGGTTTAGTTTTATTCAAAATTTAAAAAAAAACGTACTGAAACAATTCTATAAAATTACACTAAATGTAACATTTTAGCAAAGATTGTTTAAGTGCAGAAATCTCTTTTAATTGCAATTTTTTGTTATGGATTATGTGCACTTCTCAGCTTTTAACATTTTCTTACAGTTTCGTTCGAATTTTATTTTAGCCTTTAGAAATCAGAGAGGATGTTCCTTCAAGAGCACAAAAAGTAGATGTCCTTGGATTTTGTTCAGCTGCTGATGGATCTCATTCCTCTGAAGCTTTAAAATTAGTATCAGCCATTGAAAGGGGAAGGTGAGGGATAATTATTTTATCAGTATTTGATAGATTTCAACTCTAATTCTTTCGGGAGACTACCGAATTTTGATGCCTTCTCCCGAACTCCTTTAATGAAGTAAACATGATCCAATTTTCATCAAAACAATGAACTTCCCTAAAAAAAGGACTTTTCAGTGTTTAGGATTTTGGAAAAAAAAAATCCCAAGTTTAAAAGGATCACAGTCACAACAGTGACCTTCTTATACATTAGTATAAAAATTGTCTATGTCATTTTCCTTCTTTTAAAAAAATTTTCCTCCCCAAAATGTGTTAAAACATTCCTGAGTTTTCTATGAACTTCCTAATTTTTACCCATTGGAAGGAATCTTTATTATCACTTAAAGAAAAAACAAATTTATGCCTGTTTTAAAACTTTTTTAAACTGGAAAAAATTTAGTTTTTTTACTTAAAAAAAGTAATAACAGTAAATCTTTATTTCCAAATTACGGGTACTGCCGGATTTTCGAACACCAGATTTGAGACTCAATATAGGCCTAATTTAAGAAAGAAACCAATACTTGAAGTTCAGTAGCAGAATTTTTTTCAGCAATCTGCAACACAGATTGAAATGCAAAAATATTTGACTGCAAGATAAACCAAAGTTAGATTAATTGCAAAACCTAAATCGGAACAGAGAATTGATTAAAAATAAGATGCTAATTCAAGTACATACTATCTGTGGATTATGCCCCAGAAAATATGGTACAAACCTTCATTAGATGAAATTAAATATATTTTTCTTTAAAACTGGGTTTGTACGCTCCTTATAAACTCCTGCTTTTTAAGAAAAGAAAATAAGGGCCGTTAAAACTTCTGAATTTTGCTGTTATATCCTTACAAACTCCTTATTTTTTATTCTACATGGCCTTAAAGATTTTCTTCTATCCCTAATCCGATATGAGTGAATACGTTATACCGAATTTTAGCAAAATTCTGATACTTTTTCGTCTGTTAATACCAGATATCCGATTTTTTAGTTTGACTATTTTCTTCCTCACTTCTGAAATTTTTTCCTTACTCTAAATTTCTGATGATTATGTCGATAGTTATTAGCAATATACATCTTGTAGACTTGTTAAAGTCCCATTCTAAGAATGTTTTGCTTTAATCAAGTCTTTTATTTGCCGTTTTTAGACTTTTGATGCTTTGCATCCGATATAATAATCGAATTTATCTGATTTTTGATGTCTATTATGCTTTTTTAGAGGGCATATAAATGAAATTTCTTTTTATTCCTATAAGAATCACAAAGTTAAAATTTTCAAACAAAACCCTATATCCTTTATGGGAGTCAAAAAGTTAAAATCTAAATCGCTGGTTAATTTGACTTTTGCTTCAGTTACATCGATTGTTATTAAAAATATGTTTATTGTAGAGCTTTAAAATGCAATTCTAAAATAATTTACTTAAATTTTTTTGTGTGTCATTCTTTTTACTTTTAACGCATTCATTTCGAAAATTGCAATATTTTTGCATCCGCCATGGGAATAAGATTTATTGCATTTATGACACTTATTATACCTTGTAAAGAGGCAAAGAAAGTAAGTCATGTTTATTAAAATCATTAAATTAAAAAATTTTTAACGAAATGCATGTCCTTAAGATTGTTAAATGTCAGAAAGTTAAGTACGGAATCGATGACTAAAATTAATATTTGTTTTTAAACTATTTTAAGTGTTTTAATTCATAGGTAATATGTGTAGTTGGCAGGGTTTGTGTTTTTTTTATTTTAAAAAAATCGGACATTTTTTAATTTAAATTGGATTTTTTTTTTCTTTTCATTTTAAAAATTTGTAGATATTAATTACTCAACATTTATAAATTATGCGATAGATGAAAGAGCAACTTAATAGCTAAATAGTGGTTCCACTATTTCCTAGAATTATAATTTTCAGTTTTTAGAAGAAAAATTCTTAAAATTTGGCAGTTTTCTATTTTTATCAGCTTCGAGTCACAAAAGTTTCGAAATGGTCTACAAAATTTTGATCCACTTTTAAGATTAATACAATTTGTATGATTTTACAAAAGGATCCTTAATATTTAATTGAATTTTCTGTATTTCAATCTCCTATGAGTAACCTTATGTTGTTAAGATATGCCAAAATCAAACACGAGCTTCACCGAAAATTGTTTGTTGGGTTTGAAGTTTGTCCTTTTGAATCCTGTTAATATTTCAATTTTTTCGATAGTTGGCAGTTTTTTTGGCCTCTGTCTACTACTTTCAGTCGGATTATTATAGTTCTTATTTTAACATTTATTTTAGTTTTTAAAGTTTTTTTTTTTGGTTAAGAAATTGTTAGTACATGTTTCGTTTTTGAGAAAATACTAATTTTCAATCGATTTCACTTATATTTTATTCAATTTCAAAATAGAATGTATTTCAATGGTTAAACTCCCCCCCCCCCCCTCTTGCCTTTAAACTTTATTCTGAGTCGGCTCAAGTCTAAGAAGCAGTAAATGCATATTTTACTATAAATTTAGTATGTTTGTGCATTCAATGTACTGTATGAAAGCAAAATGAATAATAAAAGAGTTGTGCTTAATTTTTCTGAAATACGTTTTAAAACATGCATCTTTAAACAAGAAACTAGTCCTTAAAAAACAAAATGAACTCCTTAAAAACTCCTTACTTTTAATTTTCGAGGATGAGTATGAACCCTGTAAAAATATTACCTTTTTTTTAATCTCAAATTAGAAATAGTCTGCAGACTTTCAAGAATCTGACACTCATCTCAGCATCGCACTAAAGCTACCAAAGCTTGAAGTCCCTGAAAATCTTTCAATATACTAATTCTTACAATTGAAAGCTCAAATTAATTATGCCATGGAATAGTATTTGAATGTTAACTCTTTATCATAAGAAAGTTTGACCTGATTATTACAAGATTTTTGGTCTGTTTAGTTTTTATTAGAGTTTCAATGATAAATAATTTCTTTAAATTTATTTTTGGTTGTTTATAGTGTCCAAGTCACAATATCTACTCCTGCTAGGAAAATAAATCATTATTGTGTTTAGTTTAATCGTTGTATGTTAAGTTGAACCGTTTAATTAGGTCAACCGTTGACTTTAAATACATAGTCAAGCAGAATTTAAAGTTGCTGTAATTATTTAATGCACTGGTGATAAATGATAAACTGAAATCAAAAATGGAATGTAAAACAAAAATTCAAGGGCTACTTATAGACTGCATGTAAATTATTTTGTGAATTCAAATTGTAAATTTGGACCAATGGTTCTAATGATGTATGCTAATTAGTTGACACAATTATTGGCAAAACCTAACGATGTTTATTACATAATATGAGTGCAGGCATAGTTTGGATTTTAAAGAATGTTAGTTGGAAATTTTTATTATGATATTTTTAATTTGTTGTAAAATATAATGTTTTGATTTTGTGTGTACGATTTTATTTATTGCACTGTTCAAATCTGTTCTCTAAACGGAAAGATATGTATGTCTTCTAGAGTACTCTGCCGAGATATTGGAGGCTCTGATCCTGAGAGAATGGCTGCACCAAATGTGGCCAACTATGTTCAAGAACTGTTTGAAAATACTTGCATTAATGTTGAGGTTATTGAGAGTGAGACCAAGTTAGCAAAAGAATATCCTCTTCTATTTGCTGTCAACAGAGCAGCCAAAGGTATTTTAATACTTTCTTATTACACAGGGTGAGCTGAAAATGTGTAACAAAATTTTGGAGGCAATTATGAGGGATAGTGCTAAGCAAGAATCATATAGGGACATGTGAGGCAGTGAGAAGCAAAGAGGGATGCTAGTGGACTATTTTAAGTTTCGAGTTAGTTTTTGTGTCCTTATGATGATGGTTACTCCAAGAGTCTTTTTGATTTTAATTTTTTTTAAGGAACAGCTAAAAGAATTAGTTGTATATATTTTTTAATGATTGTAAATTATTCATTAATCTAATGAAGTAATTTATAAATATTTAGACGTTTTTACTGTAGTGTTATTTATTTTTTTTTTTTTTTTTTTTTTCAGTTTTAAGATACCCCTTAAAAAGTCGGTTTTTTTATGGTCTGAAATCCGCAAAACCCTAAAATCTGCACAACCATTTCTCCCAAGTTGTGCGGATTTTTGACCTCCAATGTATTTGCAATAATTTTATAGGGTAAAAAGCATTTTTGGTTTTGAACTAAGTAGCTAGTTTGTAATGTTTTTTGTTCAAGTAAAAATTTACTGTAAAAGTATATATTTTCATATTATGTTTGTTTTTTAATTTAGGAATTGAAAGACATCGTGCTAGATTAATATACTTAACCTATGAGCCTGAAGAATATGATACTACCTTAGTTCTAGTTGGAAAGGTACTAGTTTTTCTTTTTCTAAAGTAGTACCCCATAGTTTTAAGAATTGTTTATGTTGATCTAAAGTTCTTTCTGAAAGTGCATTTGCTAGATCTTTTTTACAGTTTAGTAATCAAGAACTTTCAAGTAGTACATGATTAAATGTTAATGTTTTTTAGGGAATTACTTATGACACAGGTGGTGCCGATATCAAAGCTGGTGGCGTTATGGCCGGTATGCATAGGGATAAATGTGGTGCAGCCGCTGTTGCTGGTTTCTTTCAAGTTAGTAATTTTTACTGTGTTTACTATTTTATAATTTGAGGGGGGGGGGGTTTAAGTATCTGGATTATCTTTTATCAACTCTTTTTTTTATTAAAAAAAAAATTCTGCTTATAGTATAAGTCTTTCATATATGTCAGCAATATTCAAGATCCAATTGAAAAGTCTTATAATAACTAAAAATGCAAACTGGTTAGATAATTGCAGTTCAATTAATCTACTCTAAAGCATGCATTTATTGGTTCTCATTGTCTTAGTCTGTTAATTTGTAACAATATGACTCATTTAGTTCAGGGTTGGCAAAAACCCGGGTTTTTTTAAAAAAGCCCATGGACCCAGGGTTTTTTGGGTTTTTTTAAATAAAACCCAAAAAAACCCAACTAAAACTGGGTTTTTTAAAAGAAATGTGGTTTTTTTTTGTCTTTTTTTAGGGAAAATGTAGGGTACTTGTAGCACATTGTAGCGTAAGTATATGAACAATGCACAAGAATTGTCTTGGGGTAAAAAAAGCTGGAAAACTAGTTAAAATTCAGCGTTTTCTGAAGAAGAGTATGAAAGACGACGAAACCCAAGAATGGTGAAGTTTCAGATTTTTTAGTTTCCATGATTACCAACAGTTAAGGCAAAATTACTTCTTGAGTGATAAAATCTATTGTTCGTTTTTAATTACTACTATTTTTTTTTGCATTTTACTTTATTGTATTTCATTTTTTTTATGCAAAACTACTGTAGAACCTCAAGTCGTTTAAATCCCTATTTACTGAATTCCAGCTTAATCAAGACATTTCTTTGAATTTTATGTTGCCTGTTTTTCTATTTCTGTGTACAGATTAAGAAATATTAAACTTTTTTGTAAGATAATGAAAATACTGTACCTGTTCCGTTTTCTGTCGACCGTTTGTAAAATCTGTTTATTTCTAAAAAATATACCTTGTGTTTATTCGAGATTTGTGACGTGTTGGTTAGCAGAAAATAATTCACATGAAAGCCTTTTAACTAGATTAATTTCCTCTGTACAATCTACAAATATTGAGAAAATCAGACGTGACAGGACTTGGTCAAGATAATTTGATTTATTTATTAACAGTTAAAGAAAAAAGTTAAATATATTTATTTAAAATCTTTGAAGTATTTTTTTTTATGCCGTTAAGAGTTAAGAAATACTATTAAAGTTCAAAATTCATTTTTTATGTCCATTGTCTGTGGTGAAGAACAAATAAAATAAAAGTTTAAATTGTAAAAGTATTTAAATTAATTACTTTTTTAAAAAACTTCTCAAAAAACCCAAAAGTGGGCTAAATAATGGTTTTTTTTAAATGGGTTTTTTCAAAAAAACCCATTGGGTCCAACCCAATTGGGTCCAATCCGGCCAACCCTGATTTAGTTTAATTAACATTATTAAGATGTACCAGAAGGCTTAGCATTTGATTTCTCAAAAAGTTAGGCATTTCAGTTTATGAGTTGATGCAATTTGTCACTGTTGAACATTTGCTAGTATTTTTCTGTCTTAATATGAAAACATATCCCCAGAAATATAAAAAAATGATTGATCTGTTAAAATGAACTAGCAAATAATAAACAAAATGTTTGAAGTAAAAAAAAAACCTTATTACTATTACATCAGTACCTTATGTTACATTTACACATTACACTTTGAAATAAATGTCTGTCACATTTTGTCATGTTCCAGTTTCTTTTTAGTTTTTTATTTAACAGGATCAAATTGATTTTGTTTGCTTAACTCCCATGGCTCTTGAAAATTACTTATTAAATTTGATTAGTGTAGTTTAAAAATAACCTGTTAGGATTCCTGTAATATTGCATATGTTATGAAATTGTTCAAGAAACGTATCTAAATTAAATAGTTTCCCCCTCAAATATATATTAGGGGCTCCTATCTGGTCCTTTTTCCCCTATAAGTTTATTTTCACATTTCAAGTTCCTAAAACTCCATTTTTTCAAAAGCTGGTCCTGTTTTTACCTTTTTCCTTTACAATATCAGTTTCATTTTGAATTTTATCTGTAACCTCTTTCATCCCTTTGTTTTCTTTTTTCTTTAAAAAAAAAAAAAAAAAAAGTTGTAGCGGAATGTGAGGTTATGAGAGAAATGGTGAAATTTTTACTTTGCTTTAGCTCCACCTTTCTAATAATATTTTAACTATGTACTGACACATGTAGTCTATTCCAAGTGCTTACTTGGTAGAATGGATGGGGCAAAAGGAAATAGGTTTATTTCATTTATTTATTCAGTCTTTTATCAAATCACTTGCATATTTATTTATTAATTTTTTCATTTACAATTCCTTCATTTACTAATTCCCTTCTTTACTCATTGGTTCATTTTCTATTTTTTAACTGATTTTGTCTTTCTGATTTATTAACTTATTTATTTATTTTTTTAAATTCTCATTTATTGTTTCATTTCCTTTTCATTCATTCCTTCATTCTTTTATTTGCTCATTTATTTGATCAAAAATATCTCTAGTAATTGAATAGAAAATATTTCATTAACAAAATATTTTATTTTTCACCTTGCTCCATAAAAAAAGAAGTGAAAATTTTCCACTTTGTTTTGGAAGTATAAATTTACTGCGAAAAATAAAAAATAATGTTTAGATTTAAGTTATATTATAAAATATATTCTTTGTTCTTTATGTACTCTAATTTTCAGAACAAATTTCCAATTCTTTCATTTTGAAAAAAGTAAGTAATCTTAACCATTTCACTTCGCTCCATGTTCCCCTACGTCATGGACGGATCCAGAAATTGTTCAAGGAGGGGGCGGTTGATTTTTAACTTACCTCTTACTATGTATCTGATTAGTTTATATTTTAGGAGGGTGGGGGGCGTGGGGTGCCACATCATTTTTATCCAATACAACAAAACTATAGAGATTTATCCGAGCAGGTCCCCAAACCCCTTCCCTTTTTTTTCCCCCATTCGAATTGGTAAAATTGGGTTTTAAAACTTCAGTTTCATAGTGATACGAAGAAATGTTTCGAAACCCTTTCCCTCTAACATGATCGAAAGTCTTCTAAAATTGAGCTTTTTTAGAACTTCAGTTTCGAAAAATTACCAGAGGAAAGTCTCTGAACATATTGCTTTCCCTGATAACACCATCTGAGATATCTACAATTGCGTCTTTAAGACTTAAATTTTTAAAAATTCCCGGGGGAAGGGATCCTAACATCACCAAAGATCATCTGAAATTGCCTTTTTGAAACTTCAATTCTGAAAAGTTTCTGAGAAGGAAATTCAAAAACCATTCCTTTTCTTAAACGTCATCAAAGATGACTTACACTTGCATTTCAGAACTTCAACTTTAGAAAATTGTTGGTGCAGGGACCCTCTGGGGGGGGGGCAATCGCCCCCATCGCAGCTCCCTTGTATGCGTTCTTGCCCTACTTACATACCTAAATGTGTTGTTCATGTCCCTACCATGATAATATGTGGATTTTGAATCAAATGGGAAAGTCATCTAGAATGGGAGAACCAGCTAGAGATGTAAACTATTGGTTAAGTTGAATAAATTCAATCGGAAGTTTCTTATTTCACCACTATAGTAATTTTAATTTGATAAATAATTTTTCAGTGCATCCCTAATTTCAGCCTTTAAAAGTTAAGATTAAGGTCCTTTTTTTTAGAATCTAGGTCTTATTACCCTAGGGAAAAACTAAAAACCTGTTTGAAGCCCTGATATATGTACACATTTACATGAGAGGAGGAGAGAATGGTGGCTACTTAATTTCATTTAAATATGAACTTGCACTTATGACTTTTAAAGTGATTTCCATACCCGGTAGCAGAAACTGCGAGACGCGAGACGTACCTCGCAGATTTTTCGGCGGCCTGCAGATAATTTACCAAAGAACAAAAAGAAAGAAAGAAAAAATAAATAAATAAAAGGGAAAAAGAAAAAAAAAGAAATACAACTTGGGAAAGATCGTTTGGAGATCACTTTTTGAGCGATGGATGCTTCAGCATTTCAGCTAGAAACATAGTCACCATATTTGGTCATTCACAAAATCGAAGTAGAAAAGTGCAAAAGTTTTCAAAAACAAAGATGAATTGGATGTTTTATTTTTCTGCCAAGAAACGAATATAACTTAAAGTGTGCAGCATATCTTTTTTATTTTTTAAAATAATTTTCTTGAGAAATGAAAAATTTTATGTGAAAATTTCACTTTATCCTCATTTCTTTGGACTCAAAAGCGCTAAAACTTTTCAACTAAAGTTTAGTCTCATGAAGATTTTTATTTTTAAAATATTTTTTTGCAACAAATTCAGAAATTTATGTCTTAATTTTTAACGGAGTCGCCATGCTTGGTCATTCACAAGATGTTGGTACGCAAGACTCATGAAGTGCCTACGTTTTCAAAAACGGAATTGAATGTTTATTGCAATGCAAACTTTGAAAATTATGCAAAATGTGCCATTTTTTCGGATAATTCTTAATTATTGTCTTTAAAAATGCAAAATTTTATCTTCTGAATATTATCTTATCTTCATTTCTTTAGAGGCTAATGTGCTAAAAACTGACTATTTCACCTAAATTGTAGTTTTTTAAGGATTTTGAATTTATTACTACTTTTATGTAACAAATTCAAATATCTATTTATAACCATGAATTTTTCGCGTAGACGCCATGTTTGGTCATTCGCAAGATGGAAATAAAAGATACTATTACTTACTCAAGTTTCCAAAAACAGAATTGGATATTTACCTCAACACAAACTATTGAAGATAACAAAAAATGTTCAATAAATCATTTTTCTTTCTTTTTATAGAATAGTTTTTTGAAAAATGTGAATTATTATATGCACAGTTGTATTTGATCCTCATTGATTTGAAGGCTTTGCTATAAGCTAAATATTTCATCTAAAGAGCAGTTTCCTGCCAACTTCTCATTTACTAATTGAAAAAATTTAAAAACCTATTTCAACGCAAATTTTCCATATTAAAATTAATATGTCTCGAATAATTGTTTTTTAAAGTGTGTAGAGTTCTTATTCTTGTTATGAAAGTGGTGCAGGCTGTTGCCTCCCCCCCCCCCCTTAATGCTTTAAAACTCAGCGACAGTGGTGGCCACTACGTTTTTCGGGTCTAGTGGTCACTGGCCAGTTGGAAAATTGTCCAAGTCTTGACCTTCACAAAGGACTTGTGTATTTTATGAAAACTTAAAATAAAACTAATAATAATGCTGCAGATTATTTTCAACTACCGAAAATAGTGTCGCAGACTTGCTAGAAAGTTTCTGCTACTGGGTTTCCATATGGATAGTTATGCATATCAATAACTTCTCTGCCGTGTGCAGGTAAACGGCAGTATCTGCAAAAATGAGTTTTCGAGATATTTGAAGAAACTTGTTTTGAATTCTGTGCTAACAAGGAAAATGTTGAAATTAGATGCATTTTTCATGGCTTTTTTTTCAGCGGAAAGCAAGTAAGCGAACTTGTACAATAAAGATAGCGTACAATAGATGACAAAAATGAAAAAAAAAACGAAAAATGAAACATTTGCAGTTATTTACCTGCACATGGCAGTTCTGTTTTGTTATAACTCTTAATTATTTATGAAATGTTATTTTGTTAATATACTCTTAGTATGTAAGCTGCTCATCAAAATGTTGTTTACATTTTAAAATTTACCCATATCTACCTTAACATGAAAGTTGTCACAAGTGGGGATCAAGGTATTCTTATACAATAGTTGTTGAATATCTACCTTAACATGCAACTACTGTTGTATAAGAATACCTTGATCCCCACTTGTGACAACTTCAAATATCTGGGAGCTACGTTTGATCATAAACTGACATGGAAACCCCGTGTTGAGGACGTTATCAGTCATGCCACAAAAAGAATAAGTGCCCTTAAGTGCCTTGCTGGGGCAAGGGGGCTGTAATCCTAAGACCTTGCTTCAGACTTATCACATGTTTATACGTCCTGTAATGACTTACTGCTGTGAACTGCTTGCTGTGGCCAGGCCAACTCGTCCAGAACCAATCTTTGCGGATCGTTTCGGGGTCCGGGGGCAGTGAAAACCATGCCCTTCGACACCGTGCTTCTGTTGCATATGGACCCTTTCACACTTAGAGCCCTGGCCTTTGAAGTGTTGGGCACTTCCTCCTCAAACCTGAGTGCTTACGGATTTACACCGATGGGTGCCTTCTGCCTGATAGCAAAAACGCTTAGTGCCGGAGTTTACTCTGAGCTGTTTTTACTTTATGTCCTTGTGGGACGAGGTTTTGCATTTGAGGGAGAGGTTGCTGCAATCTCTACAGCCTTAGCTCAGCTTCATTGCCATCTAGACAGTTTCACAAGAGTAGTAATACTCTCTGATTCTAGAGCTGCTCTAATGGCTATTGTATCTGATAACCACCTCTTGAAACTTTACATCCTGGATTGTGGTCAGTATCAGAATCTAGCTACTCTCAAGAAATCTATCATCCTCCAGTGGGTTCTTGCCCACTGTAGGGTACCTGGTAATGAGATTGCAGATTACCTGGCCAAAAAGGGTGCTCTGGTCCCACAGAGTATTCCCCGATCAATACCTTTCTGCAGTATTAAAAACTTGTTAAAAGGATGCAGTTAGGACCCATGCACGATACAAACTTAATACCTGTGTACTTCATAAAAACTGGCAAGATGCTGTTCTGATGTTGCATTATGGCCCAAGACGCAGAGCAGTTGCGGAATTCCGCATGGCCACCGGCCATGATTGCCTGCGAAAACACCTTTTCATAATCGGAGTTGTTCCTTTCCCTTCCTGTAATCTGTGTGGCTCTGGAGAGGACATGGACCACGCCCACCTACTGCAATGTACTGCGCCTTGTAAGACCACCCTCGCTGAGTGCTATTGGGTAGGCTAGAGTCAATATGGATTATGAACTTTGTTGCAGCATTTTTTTGTTCTCTGTTCTTCTTTTAGTTTTTGTTTCATGTGTTGTAACTGTTCACAATCTGCTGTTGGAAAAAAAAAAACTTAACATGCAGGTAAAAAGAAAACTTTTAATGAGAAATGCTTTAAAGAAACTAATTGTAAACCTTCAGTGAAAAGTGGAAATAATGTGTATTGCACTTAACTGCTAAAAGTTTTGAAAAGTTAAATTATCAACCAATGAAAGTTATGAAAAAAATATTTGTTGTTGTTTTAATTTCATCATGAAATTTACCAGATTCCCTACCATCACTTCTAAATGCTATACTTCAAACATTTACTTTTTATACTAATGCTTTCAGTTTCTAGCAAATTATCTGAATTTATTTACTTTTCAGACTTTATCAATTTTGAAACCAAAGAGAATTAAAGTTCTTGGTGGAATGGCTATGGTTCGAAATAGTGTGGGAGCAGGTGTGTTGATACAACGAATTAACTATATTTTCTCTTTCTTGCATTTTGTATATTTTCATTTTTGTCTGGTTTGCATAAGCATTGAAATCCAGAAACAAAACTTATGTTACATATTTTTACTAACTTTTAATATATGATCTAACAATATTCACAAATTTTTTATTGCAGACTGTTATGTGTCTGATGAAATCATCACTTCCAGAGCGGGACTTCGAGTGAGAATTGGTAACACAGATGCTGAAGGCCGAATGGTTATGGCTGATGTTCTATGTCACATGAAAGAAAAGGTATTTTAGTTTTTTACTTTTATTTTATTTATTTTATTTATTTATTTTTTATGCCCTGATAATAATGTGTGAGTTTTCAAATTTGATACAACATACTGTCTTCAAAAAAAAAATTTTTTTTTTAAGTTTTTTTTAGTTTCCCTTTTGAGCTTTTGTTATTAGATTGTTATTGTAACTGCTATACCCGATTCAAATTTTATCCTCTTAAAATGCATTAGCTGTGACATACTTAGACTTAAGTGCCCCCCCCCCCCTCCCTTCCTGCAAGATTTTTAAGTGTGACCTACCTTTGATGAAAGGCAAAACAATTAAATTATAACAAAAAAAAGAACAGTATGGTGAAGATATTGTCACCTCAGAGCAACAATAGGATATCTTAGTGTTATTTCTGGGATTACATATTACATGTTTTAATGTTGCTTTGAAGCAACGATATATTTGGTTACTTATAATCATTAATTTTATTTTAAGACAACAAAAATCGCACTTGTAATTTGAACAAGCAAGCTTGAGATTCTTCTGTGGTTCCAAGATTCCCCCCCCCCCCCCTTTTTTGTGAGTGTGTATGAATTTGCTTATTCTGTCACATAAGCTTTACTGCAGTTGGAAAAGAGTGTTCAACAAAAAAATTTGTTACAAAAACCAGGAAAAAAGTCTAATTTGGTCCATCAATTTGTCTCATTTTTTGGTATTTATCTCTTTAAATGTCTAATTTTTAATTTTGTCTGTCCCACTATTTTTAAGCATTAGCTTTTGCTTTTTCAGCATTTCTCCCTTTCTATTCTGTTAACATCAGCATCTGTTGAAGTATGCTATTTTTGCATTATTAACAAGGCTTGAAAATGTTTCCTTTGGTGCTTTCAGGAATTGTCTGCAAATTGCAATCAAATATTTTTCATTACTACTTTCTTTTGGTATAAAATTTAAAAAAATTCCTATGTGCGAAAGTGTGAAAGTTCATGGAGTTTCAATGTTTCTCAACTAAAAATAAAATTTGCAGTCGGTTATGATTTTGTGGATTCAAAAATTATTCACAGGGTTCGTACAGGTCATGGAAATCCTGGAAAGCCATGGAAAAAAATAATTGAATTTCAGACCTGGAAAAGTCATGGAAAATTGAAATTTCCATTGAAAGTCAAGGAATTAAGTCATGGAAAAATGTCCTGGACAGAGATAAAGTAACAGTAACTAAAACAGCATTAGAAATCTTGAGAGATTTAACAGTATAGCACACAAAAGCTATTAAAAGTGGAAAATTGAACGATCCCAAAATCAAATCAGTTATTTTGAAAAATCATTGCATCCACTTCTGTCGCAGCCGCTTGCCTGTTTTGTGATGTGGTTCTACTGGCTTGGACATCTCTTATATATATATTTTGAATTTACTGTTATTTTCAACACTTCTTATGTTTTATATTCTCTAGTAGCGAACTTGCACGTTCTTGGTTTTGCCACGCCCACTCAAAAAAAGCAATTCCATTGCATCACAGTTCGATTCCATCACTCGTAAAAACTTTGTGTTTAAATTTATCAGAGTTTATCTTAATTTGTTGAAGTTTTTAAAAAGTAAAGACATTTACTCAGGCAATAGAATACAGAAAGAGAGGAATTCTAATACTCTAAAACAGTAGTGCTTAACATACAGCCTGCAAAACCAATCCATGCGACCCTCTGCTACATTCAATGTCAGGAATCAAACATGTTCTGGAATTTCTGAATCTATTAATTTTATATGCATTTGAAAATGTTTCAAATAAGTAAACAAAACAAGTACTTTTGAATCAGAAGATTGATTCATTACTGAATGGTTTTTTCAAAAAATATCTGATTTAGAAACATAAAGAACTAAACTATGTGGCTTTACTTTAAAGAACCAAAATACTGTCAAGTTATGTGGATGATTAAATGCACTGTTGACACTGAAAAGCAACTTTTGAAGCAAATTTATTGAAACTCAGTGATTACTTATTCAACCTTTGTCTCATTCCTTAATATTCTGCCTGTTTATAAAAAAAATGTAGACATTTAAGCATACTTTTCGTTTCATCGCATTTTTACTTTTCTTAAATTTAAATGATGAAGACAAATAAGAATAGTTCAGTTTTTTAAGTGTACATTCATATTTTTTCCATTACGAGTAAGTGCTTCAATGAGGCTGTGGCATTCATGTATACGTTTTGCTAAAGCTCATTTCCAAAAATTAGCAAGTTTGAGATTAAATAGTGCTAGTCTCTTTGTGAACAAGGTCATGAAAATTTTTATTCAAGTCATGAAAAAGTCTTGGAAAAGACATGGAATTTTTTCATCCAAACAGAGTATGAACCCTGTATTCAGAATCGGAAATCTGCCCCACAAAGACTTGCTTTTGCGATAAAGTGTTGATAAACTTTAAAAGGGTAAATAAAGCAAAAAAGGGATGCTAAAACAATGCAGGGCATGGTGCCCTCCTAAAAGTACCTGGGGGAAACACTAGATGAAAGCAAACAGGAGGGGGAAAGAGAGGGTGTGATAGAATTAGCGCTATTATCGGTCCACATGACTTACCACTCATTACATTTTGTTTATGTCCTGTATCAGATGTTTATGCAACTTTTACACTTGCTTAATCATGATTGGTTGCTGTATTCTGCACTTGCATGGGGGGAGTCTAATGACCTATGTGGTCCCACTTCGCATCAGTATGCTAATGTTTGAGGTAGCACGTTGCTACTTATTCAACAGTTAGACTTTTCTGGCCTTTGTTCTGGCATCAATTGGGGGGGGGGGGAAGGGGTTGTCTACAGGAATATGCTGGCAATAGTACTTAGCACTGTTCGTCCTTAGTGTTGATGTTCTTTCTTTTCTTGTTGGTTGAGGTTGCTGTCTTGTGGACTTAGCCATTTTGTATAGATCTAGTCTTAATGTTGTTGTCAATCAGGCATATATACCAGTGTTCAATTTCTATTTTCCGTTTTTAATTTGTTTTTAACATACTATGTGTGTCAGAAAGAAATGTTATACAGTAGAGTCTCGAAAATCCGAGGTAATTGGGGCTGACGCCACCTCGGATTACTGAAAACTCGGACTATCCGGAAAATTCTTAGCACTTACATTTCACACTATATTTGAAAGACAAAAAAGCGTACATATATTTCAGTTCTTTGTGCAAAATATAGGAAATATTGTAGGGACGAAAAAATTTCCATTTTAATCACCAATGAATCAATTTTCAAACGTGGTCTGAGATTTCTACTAAACATGTGATTGTCTAAAAAATCCAATTTGTCAACCCCCGAGTTCATTTCGATTACTTTCGTTAAATTATTTTGGCTCTAGTCAAGTTAAAATTTCAAGTCTTTTGAAGAGTGCTGGCTGGCGACACAGCCGTGGCAATCGTTCTTCATTACTTTACTGTAAGCTGTTAAAGTTTTATAATTAGTAAAAGCCTTTAATTTGTAGATAACAGAAATCATCTTTAGTTATTAAAAATGTTTGTTACTTAAAAGGCGCACAACAAAGGACCTGATGTAATTTGCGCATCAGATCATTTCTCTGATATCTATTGTACAGGGAATCTCATAGTTACTAAATTTTTTGCTGCCTTTCTCTTTTAAGACGAAAGGGAATATACAAAAATATATGTGTGGTTCCAAACTGTAATTTTGCTTCATGAAAAAAACGGAGGAAAAAAATCATTCCTACTAGAGAGGGAAAAAAATCAAACTTTTTGACACCTCGAACTAAACGGAACCTCGGATTTTCGAGACTCTACTGTAGTTGCTTTTAAGCTTGCGTTGTTCACTGCATGATTTGAAACCACACTCTGCTAAACATCAGGATTAAACTATCAGATATCTAGAACGATGGATAATTGACTAAGGCAAAAGGGTGTGGGAGTTGATCATGCATTTAAGGTATTAGTTGAGATTTCATTCAGAAAAAAAGAAATTAACGCTGGTTTAGGAGAAAATAAATATATATTTAACTTCATTTATATTGAACGCTCTAGGCTCTATGCTCATCACAGGTGAACAGACATCCAAACTTTTTGTTTAATTATTTTAGTCGAGATTTTTATGTTAATGCTTGTTTCTGTTTGTTCTAGTGCTGATTCTTTTCCTTTCTGTTTCAGGTTTTGAGAGAAAAGAACCCTCATCTTTTTACAATTGCTACCCTTACCGGGCATGCTTGTTTAGCTGCTGGAGATGGTTACTCTGTAAGCATGCTATTTAGTATTTTATAAATACAGTGAAGCACCACTTATAGGTTTTTGAAGTGATTGTATGATATTGCACACATAAATGAAAAAACATATAATAGGTATACGTCAATATGTTTTGTACTCTATAGGGACCAATTTATAAAATGTATAAATGACAAAAATGTATAAAAGAGAAACATATAAATAGTGCTTCACTCTACCTACTGGAATACTACTTAAGCCACATTGCTTTGCGCTGCAAGGTGCTGTAACCAGTTCATGTTCAGTGTAAATTATTTAAAAGAAATATATTAGTTCTTTTGTTTGATATTTCTATCAGATTGTTGTTTTTTTGAAATGTTATCATGGTCAAACCTTGTTATCGCAACATCCAGGTTTCACAACACCCCTGAAGCCACGTCGCATTTTCAAAGTCCTAAACTTATAGAATACTAAAGGACCCGACAGACGTTGTTCTGTTCAAATTTTGTAAATTAAAAAGTTAAAAAATTTCAATAAACCATCAACTGTTTGAACCGTTTTGTTGCAAAACATAAGTAAAAAGAAAATGTTTTAAGCTGCTTGGTCTCAGAATGTGTATGTTTATTACAACTTGATTTATCTAATGCCCATTGAGCAGTTGTTTTATTAACTATTTTTTCTCCCGTACTTGATGGTTTCTTCCTTAAGCCATACTCAAAGGATAAAAAACGACCTCAGACATTAAGTGTAAAAAACTAATTACCTATGTAGAACAAGTGGGAAATGCCGCTGCAACATCCCCCTCATGAAAAGAATTAAACAATCGAAAGGATATCGTTTAAAAAAATGATAAAGGCAAAAAACAGTTCTCTGAATAAGCAAAAATCTCTCATCCCCCCCCCCCCCATCCCAATGTAAAACAAACATTCTTCAACTGAAATGATTAAAAATTCTTTAAAAACGAAAAACAATTCTTTGCGATTTGAAATATTTCTCCAAATAATCAAAAAAATACAATAAATTACATTTACAGCAGCTTTAAAATGTAAACAAATGAGCACGCAACTCTATTGTTTATAGCCAAAATCGCCAAGCCACCACGTTACTGTAATCCAGCCGATCAGTGAGCGAAGCCAACTCCGACCGATTAGCCGTCCGATCTTTTGAAAGAATATTTTAAAACTTCTTATATTGCCTAATTTGTTCTTTCCACCAAAGATAAAGATCTTCCACTGCACTGATCTTTTGTGTACAGAACTACCCTGTTGTAATTTATCTGGACGAAAATAAAATTTGTTTTGTCTTTAAATTCCATCATCTTTTCCTTTAATAATGTACTGATTAGTTTTATAATCCTTAAAGTATTCGTGACATTAGTGCCAAAACTCAGATGGATTTGAGCCGAGAAACAAATACCAACAAAACATAAATGTGAAAAACAAGCCAAGTTTGGTTGAAATGACGTGCGGGAAAGACGGTGTCACTGACAAAAAAAGTTCAGATCTAAACAGTTACCAAGTTCCATAGCAGTTCTTCATTGGAAGTTGGATTTTCCAATGTTCTTCAATCCATTTAGAAAACAATTTTTTACTTTCTTTGATAATGGATTTTAAACTTGCGGCAAGTTTTAGTCATCACTATTTTTTTTTTTTTTCAAACTTGCCAAGTTTTAAATCCAATATCAAAGAAAGTAAAAAATTGTTTTCTAAATGGATTGAAGAACATGGGAAAATCCAACTTCCAATGAGAAACTGCTTTGGAACTTGGTAACTGTTTAGATCTGAACTTTTTTTGTCGGTGACACCGTCTTTCTCGCATGTCATTTCAACCGAACTTGGCTTGTTTTTCACATTTATGTTTTGTTGGGATATCATTACTTTTTGAAAAGCTAAATCAAAGGTTATATTCTAATTTAGACAGTTATAAATGCAAAGCGTATATTACAAATATATGATTTCCTTTTTTTCCCTGATGTTACGGTGCACTGGTTTGCGGTTTCCTTTTATTAGAAGTTATGAAGATATTTTGATAACTGGGGACTTGGCGCGATCGCAACTTTTGGGCAATAATCATCTGTTTTCCCATTTATCAGCAAGACCAACGTACATTAGCTCTTGGTCTTTGGCTTCCTCAAATTTGTCAACAATTAGGAAAATTGCTAAAACTCATCTCAAAATGTCTCTGGAGTTTCTTTATTGTTCGGACGGATTATCATAACGTAGATCGTAAAATATGCAGAATAATATTTCTCAATTGTTGAAATTATTGCTGACATTCTTGCTCCTCCTGTAAAATTTTGCATTTAATTGAGATCCAAAGTTTCATAAAATTTTAAAACCGGTTATTTTTGATTTTAAAGGATTAGCTCTAGATTTGCAATTTTAATTATTTGATGGATCATTTTTCATTTTAACGGAACTTAAAGTATTGTTTCAAGCCCCATTTTGGTTAGAAATTAAATTGTTAATTTAAAACTTCAACAACCTTGTTTTGGCAACGTTTGACGAGCCCATTTGTTTTGATTTATTTGGCGAAATATTTTGCAATCTCGCGGTGAAGTGATTACGCCGTGATGCTCATAAAAAATAGCGTAGTTTTTTGCTATTTTAATGTAGTTTTTTGACTTTTTAGGTTTTCCCCTCTACATATGCATAAAAATCTATCTTTATGCTAAATTTCAAGTATGTGAGACACTTGGAAGTTCGTAAACATTTTGATGAGTGAGTGAGTCAGTGTAAAAAATGACCTTTTTCAGATAGTAACAATTCCATAACTATAAGACTTACATTCATGAAATTTAGGATTATAGGTCTGCTAGGCAGCTCTATTAGACATACGAAATTTCAAGCACATAGATTTAATACTTTTTGAGAAATGAGGGAGTCAAAAGTAGCTTGAAATGGTTAGTGTATCATATTTTGCTAGTATTTTATAAATCTGATGAATTTTCGTTTGCAAGGAGTAATATGACAAAAGCATTATAAAATCTAAATTTGAATTTAAAAAAAATTAAATTTCAAAATAATTCAATGAAATTTTATATTTGAGTTAGTGTTAGCATCATGTAAATATGCTGAAAATTTCAAAGAAATTCATTGAAAATTACTTTAAAAAAATTGAAACCCCCGTATCGCCTTAAAAGCGTTATGGTGACAAACGTTCGCACAGAAGATTTTTATATATTAAGATAATCTGACTGCTAAGTGGCTCCGAATTCAATGACAAAGTTTTACAGTTAAACTCTGGTTACCATGACACGTTTGGCAGCTTAACAGGATTGAGCTTTTCTTTTAAATGAAATATTTTCTGTAAAATAATGAAAAAACTGGAGAAGTTTTGTTTGAATTTCTGACCAATGGTAAGAGACTTGTTATTACATACGATGCATGCCTCCTCAAGAATGGTATGCAGCGTCAATGGGGCATATGCATAAGCTCTAAAATCGACAGATTTTGACACCAGTGAGAGTTCAAAGGGATGTAGAGCAGATGGATTTTAAAACTGAACTAGGGAAGTAGAAGAAGAAGAGAAAGGCCATAGTTACTTCATTTGTAGTTCATCATTGCAAGCATCTCCCATTAGAGAAAGAGAGAGCCTTTGCCCCCCACTCCCCCTAAAAACCAATTTAATCAGGAGTATTATTACTTAAATTTATCAAAAACGAAAGTATTGAGCCCTGTCTGTCAATAATTCAAAACTGTTAATTGTATATAATTAATAACTTTAAATTATTAATTAATTTATTAAATACAGGGTTCGGTAGATAAGTAATGAGGCTGGCCACCACACGCGGCGCCCCAGTCGCTCGCAGTGGGGTCAACACTGGCTGACATGATGGTGGGGGGATCTGAGCTAACAATAGAACCGATCTGCAGTTGCCTCGAAGCTTTGGGTAAGCATTGTTTGTATGCTCGTGACACTTGTGAAAAGGCCGAAGATGGATCGCTTGATAGAACAGCGGTATGCAATCAAATTTTACTTTTGCTTGGACAAAACGAGGTCTCTGAATAAATTTTGAGTCCACCAAATTGTTACGCAAGATTTAATGATGAGGAAAGTTTGCTCGAAATTGGTTCCCGAGTTCTCACCACCAAACAAAAGCAACAATGAGTGGATGTTTGCCTGACATGAGTCCTCATGCCTTCTTCCTATTCCTGAAGATAAAAAGAAGCCTGAAGGGTCATCATTTAGATGATATTCCGGACATCCTACTTGCTGTCACAAAGGCACTAACTGGAATAACTCCAGCGGACTACATGTTACGAAAGGAGGTAAATTATTTTCCAAAAGTGTTGGCAACCTTAATTTACATTAGTTTTTCTCATTTGTTCTTTCCTTCTTGCAACGAGATCGCGTCAGCAGAATATGCAAATTGCCAGTAGCATTTAAGCTCCCGGCACTTTGTCTCATTCTCTTTCCTTTCAATTTGCAACCCAAGTCAGACTTGGTTGTTTTCTTTCGGCAGCTCAGCTGAGTCTGTCCGTTTTTGCCGATAGCTTCAGCTTACTACTCTTGCCATGACTATCATAGCTCAATTTTAAATTTGGCTCTTCTTGGTGTTGCACAAGATAAATGTTTTTTCAAGAAGTATCATACGTCCTGGTTGAGCTTCCACTAAAGGTTAATAAGCTGAGCATTTTTAAAAGCTCACAGTTTAACACTACAGTGGGGCCTACGAAGCTTGGAAAATGCGCTGACAATGATGTGTAGATGCCCAAGGCGACTACTTTGAAGAATATTAACGTTTTGTACAAATCGGATCAATACATTTGTTTTTCTAGACTGAGTCTCATTACTTATCTACCGCACCCTGTATGATTTTATCGTAAGTTATTCTTTAGGCACCTTTTAAAAAAAAAAAAAATATTTTGGTTAAGACGTCGCTCCGGCTATGTGGAAGCTTTGCACACAGTCCCTAGGTTGTTGTGATAATGAGATCAGGGCTGTCCCAAGAGATGATACTGCATGGGGCGAGTTTTTCTGACGCTCCCTTTCTCCCTTCCACACACAGAAGGGTGGACATATAATAGAAAAGTACTCCACATTTTTATATTAATTTCAAATATAATTGAACATGTAATCTGATATATTTCTAGATAGGAATTAAATCTAATGTGTTAGCATTTAAAAACTGTTTTTGAAAAAGAATGATTATAGAAAAAAACACAGCAAAAGTTTAGTTCAAGGCAACCTCTCACGTCTTGGAGCCCGGAGCTGTTGCCCCCCCCCCCCCCTCCGCCCTCTTATGGTGGCCTTGAATGAGATTCAAGTGTACTTTAAAAATGTAGCAAATTTTGTCTTTCAATATCTTTATGAACATACTTTAAATGTTGTCTTCTTTTAATTAAAGATTATTATGGAAAATGGTCCTGCAAAAAATGGAAATGTTGGCTCTAGCATTCAGGAAGCTGGTGAAGACTTTGGAGATATGTTTGAAGTTTCAAGTATTCGAAGAGAGGTTTTTAATTCACTTAAATAATTTACTTGTTGATTTGTATTGTTTACATTTAAAAATGAACTCAATCAAAAATTTGCATTTGCTGAGCAAGATTAAGTAAATAGATTCTCCCTGATGAATATTAGATGTGTATTGAATTATCTTTAAGGGGTTACAGTACCTCAAAAATGATGAAACGATCAAAAAAAAATTTATTGCTTATTTCAAAACTAAAAACTATTCTGAACACAGGGGAAAAGTTTCATTGCTTTAGTTCAAATATTTAAAAAGTTATGAGTGGTTTTAGGCCAAGCTCGCTATGTGTTCTTATACAAAAGAAAAACTTGAAATTGCTTTTTCTCGATGATGGTTTTTTGTGTTTTCATGTCATTAGAATCACTAAGGATCTTTTTCTATTCAAGATACAGCTTTTAAGTAATACTTTTTGCAATTGGGATAATATATTTGACAAAACTGTGCATTGGATAAGCATTTTATAAATTACTCAAATTTTTAGAGCATGTTAAACCTTTAAAAACCAAATTTAAAAAAAAAAAAACTTTGATTTTTTACATAATTAATCACAGAAAATTTTCTAATAAACTCATAAGCAAATGAATGCACTGATTTTTAGAGAAGATTATAGTGATCATTTAGCAAAAAAATTTTTTTTTAATTAGTGCAAAAATAAAAAAGCCTTAAGGATTTTAAAAAATTGAAACTTTTCTCAATTTTTTGAATTTTTAAAAAAAGTAGGCAATATTTTTTAAATTTGAAAATAAATTATTGATTAAGAAACAAGTATGCATATATGCATATTATGATTTCAAAGAAATATAAAATTTGCTTAAATTTAAAAAAAAATGTTTGAAAGGTACTGTGACCCCTTAAGAAAATATTAATTTATTAGAGCATACTGTAATGTAAAAAATGACCTTTTGACTTTATTTAAGACAGGTGAACACTTCATTGCTAAGATTTCAGGTCTTATACAGACAGTTTGCACTCAGTGATCATGTAACTATGCTGTTAATTATAAGCTTCTTAATTTATAATAGTTTATTTTTGAAAAATTGTTACATTTAATCTTTTTTTTTTAAATTTGGCTAAAACTGACAAGATGTATGCTACCGTAAGCAGGCAAAGGCAGTAACTGCAATTTTTTTTTTTTTTTTTTTTTGCTTTTTTCTCATCTATTGCATGTTATAGTTCAAGCTTGCTCATTTGGCTTTATCTGAAAAAAGTCTTACTTCCAACATTTCCCTATTGTTAGTATGATGAATCCAAAACTCAGTTCTTCAACTATTTGGAAAACTCATTTCTGCAGATACTGCCATTTACCCACCTTGGGGAGTATCGGTAACTCACTTTCCCTGTAGCAGAATATTTTTCGGTATTGCAGATTGAAAAAGCCAAAAATATTCTGCAAGAGAATATGTACACCAGCATTAGAATGGTTGTAATGCTTGTAATAAATCATCACAAAGCCATAAGCTTGAAAATAAAATTCCAAATTTAAAAATTATGATAAAAAGCTTTTTAAAAAATGTAAAACTGAGGCGTAGGTACCTGCCGCATATGCTTTCAACCTCTCTGTCACAAGAACTCCTGCATAGATTTAGGCGGGGTTTGTTTTTTTTTTTTTTTTTTTTTCTATTTTCCCCTTCGGTTTCATTCTGATTTCTTCAATTTTCTTCTTGAAATTCGACAGAATTGTGCAGAAATGTGAAGAAAATTCTTTCTAGTTCAGTAGCAGTCTGCAGACCTCCTCAAAAATCTGCAATGGGCGTCCCATTGTCCTGCTGTTTCTGCTTCTGGGCTCACTTTCAAACTAAGTTGTCCACTGACATCTACAGGTTGAGAGCCAATGCATTAGGCAAATGCACTGAATTCTAAACTGCAAGTTATGAAAGGTTAATCAAAACTACAACTAAAAGCAGACGTTTCATCACCATCATCAGAAATCAGAAAGCTACAATCATAATGCCATGGGGTGTCCTTCCATGTATAATTACCTTAATCTAATAAATGTTTTAAAGTCAAGATAACTATACTCAAGCATAGTAGCATAAAAAAAATGCAACAGGTTTATTTTCTTTTTTTGTTTGAAAATGGTTTATGAAATGTTGAAAATTGTAGTAACATACCTGCCAAATTCTGAAAGTGAAAAAAAAAGTTTTATGTTTGAAAACCAAAAGAAACTGAAAGTTTTTTTTTTTATAATAAACCAGAAGACATTTTGAAACTCTCCTGGATAATTTTATGTAGTTAGGTAATTAGTTAGGTAAACTGATTTATTTTGAATGTAAAACTCATAATTGCATTTCTGTCCATTTCAGAGGCTACTTCCCCACATGTAAAGTTATAACTGAATTAAAATGACATAAAGTGTTAGTATGCCCGTTGGAGATGGTTCTTACATTCTGTAAAATCAAAAATTTTCCTTCTATCTAATTAAAGATTCAAAAATCTCATCTTTTCATCGCACAGGTAGTTCTCTAAAAGAAGTTGGAGAAAGAGAAAGGAAGAAAAATATATTTTCATTTCATGCTTTTCTTCATTCTGAAGACACTCTATTCATTTCAATAACTATAGCTGTCTAACCATAAAAATCTTCTTTGATGTTTGGAAAATCGGAAAGTTGAAACCTTGACCAAACAAATCGGGAGGTTGGGAGTTTCCTTGGAAATGTTTCATGCTTACTGATGTAGCTAGCGGTATTGACTTTTTTTGTTGGCATTACTAAAACGAAAAATGACCTTTCTTTTTGGAGTTGAGTATTAACTTCGAGGGAAAAAAATGCTGGAAAAATGGAAAATTGTATCTTTAATGTCTGACCTCCTGGCACCAGAGAAACTTTTTGAGTAATAAAAAAAACTGTTAACTTTGACTGTCTAAAGGACAATATAAATGCTTTTTCAATTTCACGTCCTTCGTAGCATGTATGCATATATACTGTCATCCCCGCTTAATGGGATAACCGATGTACGAATACCCCGCTTATACGAATAAAAACTCCTGGAACCGAATATTTCCCCAGCAACAAAATGTTAAAGATCCCCGCTTAATCAAATAATTTCCCGGAATAATCGAATAATACTAATCAGCTTTAGCAAATACTTTTGTTGAGAAAATTTTTGACTAAATTAGAAATAAATTAAGTTAGAACAATTCTTATTGTTGAAGGCAAAAAAAAATATTCATATTCCATCAAAATGTTTCCACTGTTCTTTTAAATTTCTTTTGCTTTTGTCATTACAGAAAAAAAAGTGCAATCAATAATTAAATAACTCAAATAAATATACACATTTTAGACCATGATAAATGGATAAGTAATAAATGTAAGATGCAGCAGACGTGGAGGGAAAAGATGTTTCTCAAAACACTTTGCATAAGCAATCTAATATTATGGAATTTTTCTAAAAATAACATACTGCAAAAATATGCCAAAAGAAAGATTTCATAACTCAATTTGTAGGTTACTTTTTATGATTTCCATGTGTACTTGTAATATTGTAATGTACTTGTACTAATTATTGAAATGTAGCTTATTTCAAAAACTTTTTAGCAATAACATAGACTATTTCCATTATATATAGCTATCGATTTATTATTTGTATTACCTTTAAAGACAAATGTTGTCAATTTAAAAAGGTCCTGTTTAATCAAATACCCCGCTTTATCGAATAATATTTCTTAGAACCAACAATATTCTATTAAGCTGTTCTGACAGTGTATACACATATAAATCTTATTTTCTCATGACCTTGTATGAATGCCAATTATAATTGCATGAATATCTTTATTTTTGTTGCATTTAAAGTTTTCCTCTATAAACAATTGCTGGATCAAAGAAGGTTGTTACAAATAAGGTAGTAAATTATTTTAAAAGAAAAATAGAAAAATGAATTTTATTTTCAACCATTAAATAATTTTTCAAAAAATAACATAAAAATAATTACAAATGTTTTATCTTGTTCTTATATGTTTATATTTATTTTTTCTAGGACTATGAATTTCATAAAGGCAAATCTGAATATGAGGATGTGCTCCAAGCTAACAATGCTCCCTCTTCACGTACTGCAAGAGGACATCAAGGCCCTGCTGCATTCTTGATTATGGCTTCGGGACTGGATAAAGTAATTGATTTTCTTTTAAATAGAAATAATATTGCTGAGAAATATAAATACAGTTGATGCTCAGTTTTGCAAATGCTTTGGGGGCCATGGGGAAAGAGTCTGCAAAAACCTTGGCTGCCAATTCAGAAGGAAAATGATCGACTGGGAATTTAAGAGTCTGGACTCCTTTTCCTCCTAAACAGTTCAACTGCGATTCCACAGCCATGGCAGATTGCAAATTTGAAATTTCCAAATACAAATACAAATGTGACGACCAGCAACAGGCTCTGGGCCCAGCTAGGCTGGTCCTAGTCAATTAATTAGACCCCAATGAAGATCAATGGCCCTCTTAAAGCTATCCACCCCCTTGCTCATTACCGTCTCTTCCGGTAAGCTATTCCAAGTGCCCACGACCCTGCTAAAGTAGTAGTTTTTCCTGATTTCCAAGTTAGCCTGAGATTTAAATAGCTTAAAACAATGACCCCTTGTCCTGCTTTCCCCACAAAAATTTAATCCATTTACATCTTTCATTTTGATAAATTTAAATAACTGAATCATGTCCCCTCTGACTCTCCTTTGCTCCAAGCTATACATGTTAAGCCTATTAAGTCTGGTATCATAATCTAAATCTGAGAGTCCCCTTACTAATTTAGTTACCCTTCTTTGAACCCTTTCCAATACAAAAATATCTTTCTTCAGATAAGGCGACCAAAACTGAACAGCGTACTCCAAATGAGGTCTTACTAAACTCCTATATAAAGGCAGAAGAACTTTCTTAGATTTGTTTGAAATAGATCTATTGATAAACCCAAGCATTCTGTTGGCTTTGTTACTAGCAATACTGCACTGTTGACTAAACTTGAAGTCCTGATTTATTAAGATACCCAGATCCATAACATTTTCTGCCTGATTTATGACTGAACCCTGTAAATGATATCTCATACGCTTATTTCCATGACCTAAGTGTAGCACTTGACATTTCCCTACATTAACTGCCATACCCCATTTATCTGCCCACTTCGTAATATGATTTAAATCCTCTTGAAGCTGATTTACTTGTTCTTCATTTTCGACAATCCCCATAATTTTTACATCATCAGCAAAACAATTCATGCTTCCAGAAATATTTTCATTGATGTCATTCATAAATATAATAAACAAAAGAGGCCCTAAAACTGATCCCTGAGGAACCCCACTTAAAACATCACTCCAATTAGAATGATTTCCTCTCACAACTACTCTTTGCTTCCTACCAGTGAGCCAATTTCTAACCCAAAGTAAAGTTTTTCCTCCTATTCCTATGTCAGCTAACTTGCTGAGAAGAGCAACATGCGGTACCTTGTCAAAAGCTTTTTGAAAATCAATATAAACAACATCCACACATTTTTTGTTATCTAAAGCTGAGGTAACCTTGTCCTAGAAATGCAGTAAATTAGTAGTACAGGATTTACCTTTCCTGAAACCATACTGCAAACTAGTCAACATTCTATTAGTCTCTAAGTGAATTGATTTGAAAGTATTCTTCTCCCAACTCCTACTCCCCTTAACAGTACAACTCTGACTCTACCGCTGTGGCAGATTGCGGATTAGGATGTAAAATGACCCACTCAGACTTTTGAAATTCGCAAGTCTACTTCTCCCAACTCCGACTCCTTCTCCCCTTACACAGTTCAACTCCATAGCTTGACTTCACAGCCCTGGTAAAAACTAGAGTTTATCAAGTCGAAAAGCATCCACAAGTATGTACTATGTATGGTGTATATATTTCCTCCTACAACTCCTATTCCTACTCCTTCATGCCCTAAACAGTTAGACTCTGACTCTGCAACCCTGGTAAAAACTGTAGTTAATAAAGCCAAAATGCATCCATAAGTATGCACTATGTATAGTGCACATATTTACATGACAAGTTAATTCAATATAATTAGATATTTGTTTGTTGAGCCTAAAATAAAAACATCTAAACATAGACATCTAGAAATTTAGATTTTAAGGTCAATGTTGACTGATCCATTTTAAATTAATTAGTTTCTCTATGAAAACAAAGATGGAGGAAGATGAAATTACAGTTTGAATGAAAGAGATAATCTTCTTCCCTTAGCTTTCCTGTTCCAGGTGCTGGAATTAGGAAAGATATTTTTGACCTAACGTCAGTGACCCAACGTAATTTTTTTTTTTTTTTTTTTTGCAATTTCTAGTGTGTAAAAAATAATGAAATTACATTGCAGTAGAAGATTTTTCTGGACTAACGAATAGTTCGTAAAAGCATGAGTGTTTTCAAATTAAAGGTTCCTTAAACTGAGCATCAACTGCATTTTCAAAACGTAAACAATTGAACTTGAGTAATATATTCATCTTGTACATTCTGTAGTTGAGCCACGGACAGAAGTAGAATGAACTGGAATTGGACACAGACCACTTCATTTCATAATAGGTAGGATCAGCAAGGGCGTTGAAGCAGTCAAGTTTATAACTAATGTTTACTGCTTGCGGATTCTTGCTGACCTACCTATTACAAAGTGAAGTGTTCTGTTTCTGCTTCCAGTTCATCTATCTCCTGTGGTGCAGCAATAAAACATATATTGTCGTTTAGAAATGCTTTCATCAGTACCTATACCATGTCTTAAAAACACTTTATTGAATTCAAAACTGATCATCAATAAGAGATTTTTTCTCCTGAAGATAGAATTAATATTCATGTCACCATATTTAATGAAATATGGCAAATGCTAAAATGTGGCTAAAATCTCTTTTACGCACTAAGTATAAGACTCTTTCCTAATTCCAGCACCTGGGACAGGAAATCTCAGGAAAGATAATGTATTTCATTTAAATTGTAATTTCATCTTTAGTGTTTGCAAAATAGGTTTTGTATGTTTTCCATTTGTATGCAGATTGTTTTGCTCTGATGGTAATGGCAAATCACTAGATATATCTCTCAGTTCAGTCAATGCATGTCAAATATTCCCATTTTTATCATCTCTAGCTTTACCAATGAAAAGAAAATCTTCTGATTTTTCCTTTGCTTTCCGTTTTTCCCCCTACTTATAGGTGAACATACTGATGTTTTCTTATTTTAATTTTAAAACAAAATCTTTTCCCTCCAATTTTCTTCTTTTTCATTTACAGCACCTATAAAGTAAGACACGCTTTTTTTATGAATTATCAATAGGAATTAGAATTCTCATTTTTAAAGTTTTCTCTTATGTTGATAAAAGTTTTTGAATTTCTAAGTGAAACTGAATTTTTGTTTGATTTTAAAAAAGAATAAAAAAAAAATCTGCTGATGACTATATTTTTCTGAACATTCCTTCTTTTCATATCCTTTATTCATAGTTCACTTTTTCATTATTTCAGCATGGGAATGACTCTGGCGAACCTCTGAAGTATTGCCATATTGATATTGCTCCTTCTTCTGGACCTTTTCCTGGAATTCCTTCTGGTGCACCTATTCCTGCACTCACTAGACGTTTCTTACTAAAATAGTGTCCTTAATATATTTATATATATTTATAAGCTGATGTTTGAACAACAAACTTATGTTTGTATAGCTACATGGCAAACCGGTATAAAACAGAATTATTTTTGAAGAAACGTTTTTGCTGTCATCAACTTTTTGTATATGGATATATTTATAATTTTTAAACAAGTTGATATTTTCAGATTTTATTTGTCTTACTTTAAAACATTAAAAGTATTGTTTTTTAAAAAAGTAATAAAGTTATCAATTATGAAATATTTGATACCCAATACTTGCATAAATATTTGGCTACTGTCGAACTTGTTGCAAACCTTCTCTGACAAAGTTACATTGATTTAGCAGTACTAAATAATTGGAACAAGCTAGTATTATATGATGAATACTGCAATAGACGTCAGCTAATTGAATCAGTGGTTAATTGAATCAGCTGCTTTAATGAATAAAATTGTCAAAAACAGAATAAAATCCAGCTTTATTGAATTAGCCGCTTTATTGAATCAGCCACTTTATGGAGTCAACATCGCTTAGAACAAATGTGATTCATATAAGCGACGGCCACTGTACCAACTTACAAAAAAAAAGTTGCTGCAAAATTTATTGCATAAGTTTTAGCTCCAACTAAGTAACTTTTTCTTTCAAGCATATTAAAATATTTAATCTATATATGATACATTGTATATTATATTATAATATTGGATACCTTTATTTCTTTTATTGATGTAATAACTTGGCAATCGCATGTCTACATTATGACAGAAGAATTATGGCTATTTTTCTATTTCGCCGACGCAAGCATTCAGGTCGTTTAAAAAAGTTGCATCCAATGCCAAATGGAATATCCCCACTGGTAAGCTTTTACTTAGAAATGTTTAAATCAACATTTTTTTCTGATAGGCATCATGCATTAGTTCTGAAAAATGTACTATTCAGAATACTCCTAATTGAACATAGGGCTGACAGACCACATTTGTGCAATATTCATACAAGCACAAATAAAGCGCTCACTCAGATTGCCAAGAGAAAGTAGATGTTATCATGTCGCCGTGGGATTGCCAAGTCATTGCAGTCACAAGTTAATTAGAGGAATAAAGGTATTCAATATTAATGTGGATACTATGAACGTTGCAAGGTAACTTGTTAGGAAGAAATTTATCTTATTGAATAGGTACTTCCCAAATACTAACTAAAACTTGACTTTGCTTGATATCTCACTACTTTTTGCAGTTGAAGCAAGACTCGGCATTTGTGTTTATTTCATGTTTTTGATAGGATAAGTTTCAACAAAATAACTTGCTGTACTCAGGAAGCAATTACAAAACATTTTCCAATTCTTAAGCATTCAAGTAATGTTTTGTGATGACCCTTACTTGTTATACCCCAACTGGTATAACAAAATGGCTAAAATGGTATGTAGTTCACCTCTCAGAGGTTGACCCGTGACTTCGCCTTAGTTCAGAAGTGTCCATCTTCATAAAGGAGAGATACACGGAGGAAAATTATCAAACAGAATTTGCAATGCATTGTTGGTTCTAAAGCTTGAAGCGCCACCTTTTAATTTAAGAAATCAGTCAAAGAGGTACAGCATTTCAATTTTGTATGGTCAAGGAGATCATACTTCAAGTAAGTAAGTGGGTGGGTCTTGGTTTTACTTATTTTAGCAGCCATTAGTCAGAGATAAGAACATCTCTTGTAATTAATTTGAGTTGAAAATTGGCGAAAGTAGGGTAACAATACGAAATGCAAATCTGTTCTTTTTCACTTTTTCGCCAACTCAATGCAGTTATTGGTGCAACTTGAGCATTTCTTGTCTAAATAATCGCATAACAAAAATATACTAGAATATTTTTTCTTATCGCCAAAATGTATCTATACTCGAATATATGGCATGTGTCCTTTTTTCCTTCTCTACTTATTTTAAGGAAAAGACCCTTTCTCGAATGAGTAGACAAGGGAAGGGGGTCATTTGTTTAGTATTTGGACCCAGGGGCGTGCACAAGGTAGGGGGGAGAGAGAAGGGACATCAGTTGGCCGAGCCTGAAGGGTGCCCAAGGTTTTTAAAATGAGGGGTGAAATGTAGATAGAGACTTTAACAATATGGAGGAGCTCCCGTAAAAGTCATTTGTGACGGGCCCCAAAAGTTCTGTGAACGCCCCTAGTCGGATCATAACAAAACTCAAAATTGATATTAGTTCCTTATCACTTCCAGTGCTGCACTAACTTTTTTAGGGAAATCAAGAGAGGATGCCTATCACACACCAGGACGGTGTCCAGGATTTCAAAAAGGGAGGGGTTCAAACTTTTTTTGCTTAAAACTTAGATTCTCAAAGGAAAGTAACTAAGCATGTTGAATGAACCATTTTAGTTCGATAACCAGAACCCCCCCCCCCCCCCCTTTTGTGTTTTTTTTTTTTTTTTTACAGTTTAGCAACTTGCAAAAGTGGAAAAAACTGCACACATAGTTTGGTGGCATAGTCTTTTATGCCACCAAATGCTAGTTATTTTCTTTTCTTTTTCCTTAAATAATATCAACAGGAATTTAATGAAAATATAAAGTTGATACCAAACAACTGCTGTGTCGCATAGAAGCATTCTTCTGATATATGAAACGACAAATTCATCCAGCAAACACCAAAGGCGTATCCAAAGGGAAATATTTGAGGATATATCCTTTTCCGAAACCCAATAAGCTTTCCCTTTTTGACCATAAAAAAATCCTAATAGTAAGCAAAGTAACCATTTCCCCTGCCCATCTAATTTTTTCTCTTTTGGCTACATCATTGTCTAATACTCTCTTTAAATAAGTTTCCCCTGCATGCTCAGCATTGGCGGGCTTTTCAGCCATTCCTTCATCGTTATTTTTTCAAATATTTAGCAATGAAGGTGCCTGGGAATCCTACAATTCAGGAAAATGTTTATTGTTAAAGATGGGTAAATATTAAAGAGGTTGAACACTGTATCAGAGTATTAACTCTAAAATTAATTAAAACTTAAAATACATTTTGAAAAATCATTTAATGATCCATTGTTTTGTTTTTCCTAATGGGAGGGGTTTAACCCCTAGAACCCTCCCGTTGGACACGGCTCTCACACACATACTCCGTATTTTCTGTGGACATAATTGCTTTTCAATAGAGAGATCGAAACCATTATTAGCTTGCATTTTACAAAGTGACCTTACTAGTATCTTGATTTCGACCTACATGCACTTAGCAAAAAAGTTTTAAGTAGGTATTTAAGGAAAATAAATACTTCTCTTTCTCTCTTTAAGGCTTAGAACATTCTTCCCTTGAATTTAGGAGACTTCTATGTAACGATTTCCGAAGAACGATTTTCTGGCCTATCTTTCATGCATTCATAAAGACCTCAAAAAAAGACTCACAAAGTACCTCAAGAGGAGAATTTTAAGAATTTCAATAACAAATTACGCAAAATGTATACCGAATTAAAGTTATCTATACATATAATAAAATAAGACTGTGTGTGGCGCGCATCCCGGGAAAACGGTAAGGCCTAGAAAGATGAAATTTGGTATACAGGTGTAGTTTTTGCTGAAGTTGTGCACCTCGGGCTTCGATTTTTGATATTTTAATTAGAAAAAAAGTTATTTAGTGTTTTATGTGATTTTTAGCACTTTTTAGTACTTTTAACCTCATAGACCCCGAACCAATTGCGCCAGACAAATATTTTTTGTACTATAGGGTCGGAAATTTAATTTTAAATATGATGAATGAAAAAATTTTGAAAATAGAGCAATTTTTGTATTTTTTATAAATTTTTGAAAAACCTTTAGTTTGCATTTTTTTCTGGGTTTTATATTTTTCTAATATCATCCTGCGAGAAGTATCAAAGCCTCATTTCTAAAATTTAAGTTGGTAATAGAAAAAACATTTCGCCCTCTTCAAAAGAAAAAAGTTCTTAAAAATACGCAATAGTTTTTTTTTTTTTACAATTTTTTTAGTGCTGAACACATTATGTCTTTCCACGCATCAGTCGAAAAAAACGTTCTTCAATCTTCTATGGCTCTGACGTCACTACTTGGATTTCGATTCGATATTTTCGACGGAATCTTAATCGCAAACAATGTTAATCTTTTTTTTACTATATAGCTTACTTCTAATTTCCTGACGTGATGACCATGTGTTTTTCCGGCAGCGCTTGCTTTTTTCTTTCCTTTTTTTTTTTTTTTGTTTTTTTTTTTTTTGTTTTATTTATTGATTGCATTTATTTCTTTTTTCATTCTCCCCCCCCCCCCCAAGCTGGACGTTTTGTTGTATCTATATTACGTTACATTTCATAGTTGTGCGCGTTTAAGTCACTAAAAGCAGCGAGATTTTTTTTCCTTTGTCACTTACTTTACTTTGTTACTTTTGGCACACTACGGGGAATTTTGAAGATAACTTTTTTTTTTGCTCTACTTAAATAAAAAAGCGGTTTTTTGAGTGATCTTTGTTTTTATTAAGAAATGAGCTGGGAGGTTAAAATAAATAGAGATGGATAAGAAATTTTAGAGAGAGATCAGGTAGATAGCCGCCGAAGGCGTCAATCTTGGCGTAAAAATGTGAATGGCACAAAAAAAGATAGAGATGGACTGTTTAATACTGCTGCCAAATTTATTTAAACAGCCGCCAAAGGCGGCAAACTGGAATTAAAATGGTAAATGACAAGTTAGCCAAACAGCCGCCGTAGGTGGTTGATTGCATAGAAAGGTGAATGGCGTAAGAAGACGAACCAGCTGGTCGCCGCAGGCGTCTAGTTTTAAATATATTATGTGCTCCCCTAAGTCAGCATGATATCATTAAGAATTGTTTTAAAGGAAGTGATATAAACGAATAACCACTAGCAATGTTAGGTCTATGGAATATTGTATTTTGATTTTTTTATTTATTCATTTATTTATTTTATTTTATTTATTTATTTTTTATTTATTTATTTATTTTTTTTTTTTGAAGACTCTTTTTCATTTCTTGAAACCTAAATTTGAAAATTATTCAGTATCTACACAATATTTTCAATTTTGTGGTGCCAAAAAATAATGCCTGGTAGTGTTAAAAATTTAAATTGTTCAAAAAATGCCTTTAAAGAAACTAAATCAAAAATATCTGCTCTATAAAAGTTCCTCATCAAGATTTGTTTCCAACAAAGTTTGTTTGAAGCAAATCTACTTTTTAAGTTTGAAACCTATATTGTCTTTTAGTTTCCCCGTAGGTGCCAATGTTAAGGGGTTTGAACTGTTCAAAATCGAATAGGAAATTGTTCCAATCAAAAAGGTATTTCTTATGGATGATCTTCATTTCGAGTTTTTTCCCAACAAAGTTGGTTTCAAGCAAATTTGCCTTAAATTTTCTCAAAAGTGCTGATTTTAAGTTTTTTTTTTTTTAATTGTTCAAAATTCAATGAATACATTGTTTGAATCTATAAGTGAAATATGGGAGTGAGTTGTCCTCGCTAAGATCTTTGAAGAAATGTTTGTTCAAATTGGACTATTCATTCAAAAGTTTGTGGGAACGGGGGAGACAGATAGACCGACAGGTACACATTTTACCCATTTCGAAACACTAATTTTACTACCTTTTTAATTATTTAATTTATTTTTGACCTTTTTTTTTTTTGTTTTGTTTTTAGCAATATTTTTAAGATGCGTTAAGCCTACTTACATACTTTTTTCTTTTACGGGAAAGTATGCTAAAAATGGGCGAAAATGGTCAGTTTTTTGAAAACTCACAAGCTTTGAAGCTCATAATTTCTCTAACTAAATGTGTCTGCACCTGTTTCAGCTATAATAAAAATGAAAAAAAATGCTTTTTAAAGATAATTTTTCAATTGATAATTTTTTCTCTGAAGTTAAATACTTTTTCAGAAGCTAAACGAAAACTGAACCTAAAATCCAAGATGGCAGCGCAAATCTCCCCCCCCCCCCCCTTACAACTGGAGACTTTTTTTGCATGTTAACAGTCCCGGAACTATAGATTTTGGGTCCCCTTGCAACAAAATCTGTTGTGCCCACCCCTAGAGGCCAGTAGTGTATATTTGCAACGTATTAGAGCTAGTTTTTATCTTTTTTTTTTTTTCAATTTCTTACTCCATTTAATGGGCTCCCCCCGCACTGCAGGTACGCAGATCCAGGCCTACATGTTAATCAGGAGCGTTTTATGTATGTGTGTGCCAATTTAAAAAAAAATGTGTGGTTTTTTTTTTTTTTTCAAACCAAACTTATAAGGAATCTTAACTTTTTTTTTATGTCTTTTTAATAAGTATTACTGATAAAATATGGATGCATACTTATAAAACGAAAGTCTAAATTTCTGTCATCAGCCGTGAAAAGACTTCAAAAGAAGTTTTATTTCTTTGCGTTGCTTCTCTTCAGGGTTAAAGGTGAAGCTTGACTCTGAAAGATAAATTATATGTTTCCTGCTTTTACTTGCGATAAGCAACCGGATGGACTTGATTCTTATGACGTCATTGTGGGCATTAAATGTGACTGAGGTTATTGGATGAAAAATTCAATTCTGCAGTGTCCATAACTGATGCATTATTTCTGCTTCAAAACTTTTTACCTAACTTTCGTAACCAGATTTTTCAAACGGCAAATCTGGATATATCACTAATTTTGTGAAATCACAGCATTTGTTCAATTTTGAAGTTACAGCATAGCTAATAAATTAGATAATTTAGACATGCCTATAAATATAACTTAAGTTGAAATATAACTCAATACAATGTCAATTTAGGGGTATTTGTAATCCAAAATTTTCGAAAATAATGGGTGGCCGTTTACGAAAATTTTGAACTGACAACATACTAAAACTGAAAGATAATTTAAACTTTGGAATTTTTTTTTCAATGACTTTTTTAATGCTATTTGAAGAGGTTTTGCGCAAGGGGGGGGGGGCGGGAAGTCGAGCTTCCTCATATTTTCCGAAAATTTCGCACTGCCTTCAGAAAATTTTACTTGAGTTTCTATACCGTCAATGAGAAAAGTTTACAGCAAATTTATACTTCACATTCCAGGGTCTCCCGGGACAGGGCCCTAAAGACGGCTCTAATTTTTTGATCCAGACCAGAAGCCAAGTAATCTCTGGTCCAGCAACCCCAGAAAAATTGATTCAGTTGGAAGGCTTTGTGATCACGACATATTTAATGTGCTCCAATCGCCATTTAACGAACACAGTGTAACTTCGATCCGGCTGGGATTGAACCCCGGGACCTTTCGGTTGCGAGTTCGTAGCCCTACCGATAACGCCACCACGGCCCAGCACATTTGTTGGAAGCAATTTTTATTTGCAATAGCGCAAATCCCCCCCCCCCCCGGCAAAAAATCGCAACTATCTTGTTTTTAAATTAGGTGAAACATAATAATTTGTAAGAGTCACAAAATACCACTTAAATTCGCATTTATTTGAAAAATCAGTCAAAAACATAAAAAAATCAAGAAATAAAATTGCTTGAGATAAATTAAAATGCAACCAATACGAAAACGAACTGCTTACATTTCCAACAGCAGTTGCTAAAACAAGCAAATGCATTTTACAATAAATGTAGAATCTTGCGAATAATCGCTACTACTAAAAAGTTTTACCGCTTGATCGGAATCTTTGTTAGCGCATCCACATATGTCTGAATCTAAATTTCAAAGATTGGCAAATATAAGGTAAAATAACAAGAAAGACTAACACTGAAAACAACCTGAAGATTATAAGAATGAAGGCTTGCACGGCCGGTGTCAATGTTGTAAAATTCCGGGTTGTTGTGCCGTGGTGTGAGCGTTGTTACTCCAAACGTTTCGGCCGCATCTGCGGCGGCCATCTTCAGTGTTTACGTGGTCGAAGCTTCCAGGGAAGCGACTTCCTAGCTAGACGACTTCCAATTGCTAGGAAGTCGCTTCCCTGGAAGCTTCGATCACGTTAACACTATTATTGGATGGCGGCCAAAACGTTTGTAGTAATAACACTCAGATCACGGCACAACAGCCCGGAATCTTACAACATTATTAACCTGAAGAATGCTTTGTCAGAGCTAAAAACAAATATTCAAGCACTTGTCATAGAGAAACTGTTGAAGTCATCCAGACGATCCTTTTAGGAGGGGCAATGGCTATAATGCATTAAGTGGGGAGGGGAAGCTTCTGAAAATAACATTATAAAAATGTTTAAGAACTGAAAGCATGTTTTTTTTAATAATGCACCGTTTTGAAAGCAAAAACAAGAATATATGCAATGGTTCTAGGATTCTGGTTGGCTCATGTTTAAAACAGGGGTGCCCACCTAGGGGGGAGAGGTCATGGCGCAGGCTGCTCCGTTGAAATTGGGGGGGGGGTATTTCTCTCATTTTTAGGGGGTTCGCAATATTCAGAGTGTTTATCCTTGCTTCTGGGGGGGGGGGGGGGGGCACCCCTGACTAAAACTGTTTTGGAGCTTTTCAAATTGGCTTGTAAGCCTTAAATGCAAGATAGGGTGGAGCGAAAAAAACGAAATTTTTTTTGCAAGTTGCTATAGCGCGGAAAAGTTGCGATTGGTGAAGACTTGGAAGAACAAAAAAAAATTTTTTTTGAAATTGGATAATATCTTCCGATTGCGCAACGAGCCTGAAGGTTCGAGAAAATGAAAAATTTTATGTTTTACAGATTTTTTAAAAATTTTGTATCGATATTTTTTTAATGTTCTAAAACGGAAAAGTTGCGATTGGTAAAGCCTTGCGAAGTTATTCATTTTTGGTTTTTTTTTTTTTTTTTTTTTTTCCCCGTAATATAGGGAAAAACCTCTATATATAACCCTGTTAAAAAGCACTATATTCCACCTAAACATTAATTTATTTCTTGATTTTGAAGCTCATGCAGAAGTCTCATTTTTTACAGTAATTAGCCATTTTAAGATAATAAAATATTTAGCAAAATTTCTACCATCCAGTACACAAGTCTTATTGTTTCAAGTGTGGTTTGTTGAATCTAATTAATCAGATTTTTTGGAAAACTGTTACATAATTGATCTGGATTTCAATGTTGCTCTTATGTAGCTATCTCCTGAATTTCATTCGCAACAAACTTTAAGCGAAGCCACAAGTCTTCTCCAAACTCCGGATCAGCCAAAGACATAGTGAATAGCATTGTTTCACATCTAAATGAACAACGAATTTCACTAGACTACTTAGACATCATAGATTATAATGATACTAAAATTTATACTAGGTGGAAAAGTGGCGCTATTCGTCAATTCGAAATTTATGTCGGACGACCATTTCAATGGGCTATTTGTTTATTCCGGTTCATCAAATTGTCTTTTCGTCATTTTTTCAGAATTTGAATGGTGAAACAACCGGCTCAGTTAACTTTCTGGACCAATAAGAAAACGTCTCAGAGGTTATGAAAAACTGCCGGTTATAGATTTTCAATCAGGGTTTGCCAACTTGGGAGTTTTCCTCCTAAATTTAGGGGCGAAATTTTAGAATGGGATTTTTTTAGGGGTTTTATCAGGTAAAAATGTTTTTCTTTTACCTTTAAAAACGTAATTTTTCGATTGTTTCATTTATTTTTTTACTTACATAATCTTTTTTTTTTTTTTTTTTTGAGCCTTTATAGTCCATGGTTTGATCAGAAATGACATAAAAATGATACAAATGCCTTTACTCACTCAGCAGCGAAAAATAGCAATGATCACGTGACCTTTTAATCCCGTGTGTGACGTCACAGTCAAAGATCATGTGACTTTCTGACGTCATTAGGGATTTTTTTAAGGGGTTTTATGAGTTGAGTTTAGGGGGAAACATTTTTAGGAGTTGGCAACCCTGTTTCAAGTAACTGACTGTACAAGGTACGGTACAACTGTAGAAGTAAACAGAAAATGCTTGAGTAAGGATCAAAGGTATCTTTATGATATATCTCAAGCAATCAAGATTTGCAAATGTCCAAATGATTGGATTGGTCAAATCTTAAAAGCCGGGCTTGTGCAAATAGACAACGTAAATGTAACGATCCCATCAGATGCATATAACGCATTGTTAATTAAAATCTTTAAAATGTTACACGCCAATCTGGTTTGAAATAAAGAACTGCAAAAACTTCACAAATGGTCCCATTCATGTTCACAAAACAATTTAAAGCTGTGTATTTTTGCCTGAGAGCCTGAAGCAAGTTGTTTAACCCTGTCATTGAAACTCTTTCTTTGCTCATCCCGAAAACTTATTGATAGCCATGGCTTTTGATCAAAGGAGGCACATATAACAACTCGAGTTTTTAAAACGTTTCAAAAGTCAGAGTGCCTTTTTCTAAAGGCAAAAACATCAGAAACTTTGTTATTCCGTCCTTCGAAGCCACTGATGATTACATGGAGATTATTGCTTGGAGTACGACAAAATTATCTCCGCCTTTTTTCTTCGAAAAGTTAGTAATGAAGAGACAGTAAATATTTTAGCAAAACAGGCATTATACTAGACTTGGATTTAAAGTTATTCCCCTATCATTACGCAAGCCGTCGAAAGATGCGTGAAGCTATAGTGACGGAGTGATCGCTTCAAGTTTGCGAATGAAAATAAAAAGATGGCTACATAAAAAAGAAACATTGAAATCCAGATTAGTTTATACCAAGGTTTCAAAAAATTTGATGATAAATTAGGTTCAACAAGTAACACGCAAAAAATAAGACGTGTACTGGATGGTAGAAGTTTTGATAAATATATAATCTTAATCTTCTATAATCTGAAAATGGCTCATTGCTGTAAAGAATGGGACTTCTGCATGGCTAAAAGATAGTACCTTCAAAATCGATAAATAAATTAATGTTTATGAGCAATATAGTGCTTTTTAAAAGGTTTTCCCTAGAGCGAGAGAGAATACTAAAAAAAACATCAGAACAATTTTTTTAATTTTTTTTTTTTTTAGAAAAGATGAAATTTTCCTTTTTTTCGATTTTTTAATCTTGTTTCTGGATTAGAAGGTATTAATCGATTTTAATATTTCTTTTAAATATCTGTAGGCTTTACCAATTGCAACTTACCAGTCTTAGAACATTAAAAACACACACACACAAATTTTTTAAAAAATCCGTGAAAAAACGTAAAATTTTCCATTTTTTCGAATTTTCAGGCTCGTTGCGCGATCGGAAGATATTATCAGATTTCAAAAAAAAAAAAAAAAAATGTTTTAAGTCCTCACCAATCGCAACTTTTCCGCGCTATAGCTGTAACGAAACAGAGGCAATCACCACATTCTTCGTGGGAAGCTGAAAGAACTGTTGAGATCTCACGGAAGCTTTGTAAGCATTGTATAATCACCATGTGCATTGCAAGTTTCCAAGCATTAGAAGTCCCTGATATTAAATGGAGAATGCCTGTATCTTCAATTTTCAACGCATCAACCACCATCAGTTAAAGAGAGAAAGACAACCTATTTTTTATTGGCCTCAAGGTCTCACCAGAACACTAGTAGCAGGTTTACTTCTAATGTCCGGCTTTTGTGAAGCTTGTTTTACAATATGTGTCTAGTTAAACTGAGCCTCAGAGAAGGTGCAGTTAAAAGTACTATTTAAAATTACTTCTGCAGACACTTTGATATTAGCTAAAACAGTTCACTAACATTTATATTTCATTCTTTGAAAATGAAGACGTAGAAGGGGAGAACCATGCAAGCACTAGCATTGTAGCAGATAAAAGGGAACTGATTTAAAAAAATTAAAAAAAAAAAAAAAAAAACACACACACACACACACACACACAGGGACACAGAGTAACTTTTTTACACCAAGTGGTAGTGATGGGCATAATCAAGTTCTCATAACCGAACCACTTGATTATTCAAGACTTTTCGAGAACTCGAGTCCTCGATTACTATGTCTCGAGTTCTCTTCTAGTAACAGCAAACGAAACTGGATTACTTTAAAACAATATATACAGTGGCTCTCAAAAGTGTTCGTACACTTTAAAAAATTTTAGTGAACCCAAAATAATGCAAAACTGAATTCGAATATGAAGTCCAATATTTTTTCACCTCATTCCTATGTCATTCCAAATAAAACCCTGTAGTTTTTTTCAAAATATTGACGGATCTTCTTTTTGAAATGGGTCAAAGAACAAAGAGACAGAGAAATAGTACGCCACAAAAGTTATCGTACACTCAAATATTTTCGAAACAATTCATGATTAAAATTATCATATGTCGTTTTTTTTTTTATTATTTTTGCATTCCGTTGACCCTTAAGAGTCATTTGGCTTTAATTTTTTGTTTATTTATTCCTTAATATTGTGCTTATTACTTTAAAGTGGCTGGTATTCGTAAAAAACCACTAACACCATTCGAAATTTGAATTTTTTCCTCACAGTGAAGTTCAATTGGTTTGAAAAATCTCTAAATTAGTTAATTTACTCCATTCTATAGTAAAGTGCTTGATAAAATGCTTTAAAGAAAAGAATCGGACCGAAAAAAAGGCAAGAAAAGGAAAACCGGCAAAGTTGACAAAGCATTATCGGAGATTTACAGTTAAAAAATTTATCAAAAATACACATTTGAGTGCTGTAACAGTTTCTGCAGAATTTAATGAAAAAACTTACATTTAATTTTCACCTAAAATTGTTCGCCAAGTTCTCTGATTAACTGGATTAAATGGGAACTCTTCCCGCAAAAATTTCTTGTTCGTACGAAGAACGGAAAGCTTACGCTTTTTGTCGCAAAAAAATGATAAATAAGTTCCAAAGCGTTTTGGAATGACATCTTACTTACAGATGAAATTAAATTTAACATTTTTGGTTAAATTGTTGTATAATTATCAATAGAAGAAAAAATGAGGAACTTGATCTTAAGAACTTTGTTGAAGCAGTTAATCAGGACGGTGAAAGGGTTTATGTGCGAGGGTGCATATCAGCATCAAGACTTGGTAGTTTGGAATTTTTTGATGAAATAATAAATCATGCTGTTAATTTATTTTTTTCAAAAACTAATTTTAAACTCTTAGCCAAAAATTTGGTTATCGGAAACAACTTTGTTTTTTATCAAGATAACGATAAGAAGCACACGACTTTCAACGTTTGCGTCTAGTGCCTCAAAAATTGTCCTAAAGTTTAGAAAATACCCCTTCAATCTCCAGATGTAAACTTAATGTAACATATTTAGAGATATTTGGAGGCTAGAATACAAAATACAGTTGTGAAACGAAAATAGAGCTAGAAACAGTAACACTCTCGAAGTGTGGTTGAACACTTACTCAGAAATTACGCAAAAAAGGAAGAAAAAAGAATGAAATTTATTCCCAGACGTTTAAAAGGTGTTGTTGATACCGCATGATATTCTACAAAATAATTACTTCATAAAAAGTTAGATTATTCAATAATATATAGGCATCTTTTAAAGTGTACGAAGACTTTTGTGAGATGAAATTTTCGGCACTTTTTGGTTTTTGATTTAAAAAAAAAATAAGTTTAAATATTTATAAAAAAAAAAATTCATGTAGTTTTGTTGAAAATTGATCATAGATCTTATAATTACATATCTATACCGAAATAATAATTCCAACCAATGGATAGGGTCCTATTTCATTGAAAGTCGTAGGTGGATGAACACTTATAGGAGCCACTGTATATATATATATATATATATATATATATATATATATATATATATATATATATATATATATATATATATATTAAATTTCTTTTACGATTATTAAATTTATTTTTTGTTTACCTTTTCACATTGAAATAATACATACCTCAGCAGAACTTCATTAGTGCAACTTATTTGGGTTACAGTGTACTTGCCTTATTCCTTGATAGCGTAAATTAAACAAAAATATTAGGTATGTCCCATGCTTCAATTATTCATTTTGTATTACAAGAAACTTAATTTGAAGCAAAGTGAAGTTTCACCTTTAAATGAAAATTAAGATTTGTAAATTTTTTGTAAACTCAAATTTCACAACTTTAAATTCGATGAATAAGACAATCTGTGGTGAAATGATTTAAAAAATATGTCTGTAGGCATAATGGTGCTGATGTGAAAGTTCTATTTATTTATTTATTTATTTTTTTATTTTTATTTCTTACTTTTTTTTTTTGTAATCCTTGTTTTTGAATTTAATTTCAATGAATTGAAAATTGTCATGCGTTAAGCTATTAATTAAGCTGTCATTAGCATTTCAATAGCGAACCGTTGCAAATTATATGAATGCTTATTGAAGAAAGCTTAGCAGGTATATTTTAACTGTATTAATTTCAATTGATTCTTTCAGTATAAACGATGAAATTTGTCTGACAACAAATTAAAGTCATACAAGATGTTACATAAAAAGTACAAAAAAAAAAAAAAAAAGCACGAGCGATTTCATAATCGTATATTTAACAGCTTTGTTGCTGTTAGATGTTAAAGAACCAATTAAAATTCTGAAAGTACACAACACAATAGTTCGGATATATATTTAAACAAAAAAAAAACGTAAAAGGGTTCCGAAGAGTTTGAAAACGTTCTTGAAAATTACAGAGAGGATTCCGTAAAACTCAGAAACGTTTCTGAATTTTCCGTGAACCACAGCTGCACAATATAGGGTAAGTGCTCCAGTAGTCAGCCACGAAGACATAAAACTGCTTATAAATAGAATATGTACAGCTCAAAATTGGACATGATGCATTCCCCACATTCCTTTACTTGTCCCTTTTTTGGAAATCTGTTTTTGATAGTGCGGAAAAGTTGCTATATGGGCCCGTTATTACCCATAAAAAATTTCGCTAAATTTGTTTAATATTTAACCGGCGCTATTTGACCTTGAAAAACTGAAAAAAGGGCAAAAACGCCCTTTTTTTTTCAAAAAAAACAGGGGGAGGATCAAAAATAAAAGTTTGAAGCTAGTTTCAGCAAACAGAAGTATCTGTCAGTGAATTAGTTGAAATCCTCAAAGACTTTTATACATTTCGTAGAATATTTAGCTACGCTCATTTAAGACTGAAACATGGGGAAAATGAAAAAAAAAAAAAAAAGTAGTTTCGAAATAAGCAAATACTGAAATGTTACGCAATACGTTACTTAGAAAAATCAGTGAAAATTCACACAATTTTATGCGACATTTGTACGCCAATTTTAAAAAATGCACACACTCAAATAAAAAATAGTTACATAAGACGATAATTTTTTAATCTTCGATTCCAATTGTTTCTCCTGGATAATAAACGGCGCTCAACTGCTTCTATTATTCCTAAGATTATTTTATAACTATTTTACGAAAAAGAGAAAAAAGATGCCAGAAAATTGAAACAAATGTTGCTTTGGATGCGAAAGACATATCAGTACCCAGCACAAGTGGATTGAGGGTTAAGGAGAGTCATATTATATTGAATGAACTTGAAATAAAGCTTGAATCAGGAGAAAGCACAGAAAATACAGATCACGATTTTAAATTGAATTAATTATCCGCTTTCAAGAAAACATAAGCGAACTGATGCGCCATCAACAACGACAAGTCAAATGAGACTTTCTATACCTCATACAGCTTTAGCAGCAGATCTAACTGGCGCTTTGAATGGAGCTGTGGCTAAAATTGCTACAGCCGTTCTCGCTGATTTCGACTTAGTTTCTCCTGAACAAAAAAGACAAAAAATATGCAGTCGATAAAAACAAAGTAAGAAATGAAGTCGATAAAAAAAGGAGCGAGCTAAGAGAGAGGGATTTAAGAGCAGTTAAAGGGGCAGCTATAAACAGTTTGTATTTTGACGGCCGCAAAAATGACACCCTTCAAAAGACATCTGGCCATCAAAAATTAGCATCTGAAGCACATGTAGCAGTGATAGAAGAACCAGGGAGCAAGTACATCGGTCATTTATCACTAACAGTTGGTGAAAGTGCAAAAGAAATTTCGCAAGGTATTATAGGCTTTGCAAAAAAGTATAATATGAGCTTGCTTAACTTATCGGTTAATGGATGCGACGGAACAAATGTAAATGCGGGATGAAAAAGTGGAGTAATTTGTTTACTTGAAACATATCTCAAAAGACCTTTCAATGGAACATATGTCTGCTGCATACTAATGAGTTGCCACTGAGGCATCTTATTCTGGAATTGGACGGTTGCACAAAGGGGCCACATTCATATTCTGGAGCTATCGGACAACTTCTTAGAGATTGAAAAAAATCCGGTGGTCAAATTTGATAAAAATGACTGCAATCTTCTGGTTTTGGACATGGAAGATATAAAAAATTTAAGTACTGAACAACAATATTTGTATAGAATTTGTCTTGCCGTAAAAGATGGTAGTTCTCCTTCTAGCGTGGCTGACATCAGCCCAGGCAAACTTAGTCATGCACGATGACTGACAACTGAAAACCGTTTGTTACGCTTGTATATAGGCACTCCAACTCCATCAGAAAATCTTACAATGCTTGTAAAGTATGTAATGTTAGTTTATGTTCCAATGTGGTTTGAAATAAAAATGAAACCGAACTGCCAGTATTTTGCCCAACATTTTTGGAAAATGATTTCTCTTGAAAGGCAGTTTCCAGACAACGTTAAGGAGATCATTTTCAAAGTTCTCTCAAATAATGCCTATTTTGCTCATCCTGAACAGCTACTGTTGATAATATTGTTTGACTCAATAAAATACATTCGGGAATTAGCTGTTAGGCGCAGTCTGAACTCTAGAAATAAGAAGACTCGAGCGTCCTAAACTCAATTTTGAAGCCGTTGATTATGTTGATTTAGTTGATTGGGAAAACTGTTGTAACAGAGCCACCTCTTACAATGCACCTAAAAGACCAACAGTTGAAAGAAATGTGCAAAGAACAGCCTACAAAGTTCACTTTCGGGAAATTTCTCTGTCACACGCAAGCTGTGGAACGTTGTGTGAAACTAATAACCGAAGCTGCAATAAAAGTTCGGGTTCAAACGGCACGAGATGGATGCATTCGGGCCAAACTTCAAGCTAGGAAAGAACTTCCATCATTTGATAACAAGGGACAATATTATTCCAATATTCATTATGCATGAGGTATTATAAATCAAATTTGAAGATTTCTTTTTCAAAATTTTATTATCTCTATATATAATTCTAGAAAATGTATGATACTATTGCGTGATAATAATTACTATGATTTTTGTGCTATTTAATTAATTAGAGTATGATTTAAATTAATAAAAAATAATTTTCACATTGGTTTTTTAAGAAATTCAATATTTTTTCACTTTTCTCCAATTTTTGATGTCGGAAAGGAGCGGTTAAATGCTCATTAAAATCAATGAAACATTTTATGGGCTCAAACTGGCTCATTATATAACATTTTTGGTGCATTCCAGCAAAATATTTGAAATTTAGTTTTAAAAAAAATTTCGACAAAAATTCATTTTTCTCTTTTTTTTTCGGTTTTTCAGTATTAAATAGCGCCGGCTAGATATTTTTTAATATTCAAGAAATTTTTTGAGTGCTAACTAGCTCACTACGCAACTTTTGCGCGCTATCCAAAAAATGATTTCGAAAAAAAAAAATTTTTTCGGCTTATTTCGGCCCACCCTAGTGCCCATCATCCTAATTTGCGATTCTGCTTATTTTTTGTTAAGACACATCATCTTTAAACGTTAAGTGCCCTTCTTTTTTTCATTGCAGTATAAATTTGCTTTTGTTTATGTTTTAATGGATTTTATAGCATAACGTTTCAATTAAAAAATAAACTTCTTCTTACGCTCAATTATTTTTAGAGGGGTGGCCGACCACTGGGTACTGAATTCTTATGGATTTCCCAATAGTCGGGCATGACAGATTGAGCATTGGTCCTATACTGTTTAATTGATCTACCCAGTAGTCGACTGCGTACTTCATATGGATTTTCTAATTGTTCATCAAATAGTAATTAAAATAAAGTATTGATACAGCGGCAGTTTAGCTGTTTTGAGTAAAAATTACCTTTCTAACGTTATTTCTTCAAAAGAAAATGTTTAAAATTTGTGCCTTAGCTTTTTTTTTTCGACAGAAAGAGTCGTTCATTATTTTTCTGCTTCTAATGTTGATTTTAGTTTAGAATTCTCAAAATTAGACTAATTATTCCAAATGTTGGTACCACTTTTTATAACTGCTTCTAACGAAATATTTAATTCATTGGGTTATCTTCACAAGGAAATCAAAATTTACTTCTTGTTTAAAAGTATGCTGAAATTGTTTTAAAATAACATGGTTCAAAGCTGCATTACATTGCTACCCTCTCCATTTTAGTTTATTCATTGTTTACTAATATTCCTGTTGAAAGCTGTAAGATTATCTTCAAGATCTCCCCCGTTTCTCAATGTTAATTTATCCAAAAAAATACAGACCCGTCATTTGGACTATCGGTGGGGGGGGGGGGGGGGGGGGTGGAATTGACCCTTTTTATTTTCAAAACATAAATAAAATATGCGTTTTTGCTTGTATTTTGATTCTTATTTCCTATATAATGCATTGAATTAATTCCCTTTGCCCCCCCCCCCCATCCCGCCGAGGAAAACTATGAAAATACACACCTGCCAACATAATTCGTCTTACTCCAGTTCGTTCACAGCAAAAGTACCTTTTTTTATGATACATTTTGTTTTGATATGTCAACGATTTCCAATCGTTTAAGTGCTTTTCGAACGTATTTTTACTTAAGATAAGATAATTAAATACTTTTGTGCTGAACAGTAAAGTAAGAAAAACAACCTTAAAAAAGCACAAATTTGCCAATTACAGCAGACACGTATTTCGGCGTTACAGGGAACGCCTTTTTCAATGCAAAAAGTAATGAGCTTATGGATGAAAAGACATCCGACAAAAGCCAAGAGCAAATAAGCATGCAGCTTAAAAGATAAAAAAACATCAATGAGAAAATTATAAACCGATCAAGAACCAATAGGAAGGCAAGCATGGCCTTTGGCAAATTTGTGCTTTTTTTTTTTAACGTTGTTTTTCTTATTTTAGTATTTTTACTTGTTTTGTTTTGAGGTGAATTTTTTTCCAAAACTACAATTTTAATTTTATGTTCCATATGTTGAAGTTTCGTTCTAATGAACATGGACCAGTCAAGTGTCAATCATATCGATCTCATTTATTGATCACTCTTTATTGATCATGCATTCTATCAACACTTTTTTTTTTTTCAGTTCTTATCTTAGCATACGCAGTTAATACAGAATCTTTTTGCGCCAGAGGGGGGGGGGGGGGGCGGGGGAATGCACGTTCTCATGTTTTCAAAGTTCCTTTCCCAAAAAACCCCGGGTCTTTTCCATACTTTAATATCTATTTTTGCAGTATATGACACTACTTAATTGATGTAGAAGATAAATAATAAAAAATGTATTGAAAGTGTTGCATATCCAAACTTGTTGCAAATTGAAAAATAATATAAACATAAGATGTTACTAAGATTGTAAGAATAATTCTGCATCAAGAATGCAGAATTATTTTGCAATTACTGGAATAATTAATTTGTTTGTAAGTACAAAGGTTGTGCTGTAAGTTTCGCATTCAATTTTGTTTAAATTTTTCACTAATACCCCATAAGAGTAATGAAAATGAAACAGCCGACTACTGGGCTCAAACATGGCTGAGCACTGGGGTTTTCTATGATCGACTACTGGAGCATTTTATCGTGTTAACAATAGGTTGGTTTTTAAATTAATAACGTTTTTATTTCTGAAACAATATAGTGAATCATTATCAGGAAGGTATAGCCTTAAAAAGTGGAAGGACATTTTCTTACAATGTTTTTGTTGTTGTGTTGATTGCTGAAATTTATAGGTTAATATAAAGCTAGGTATCGGGCTCAAGTTTCTTTTGAATTTTTTAACTTAATATTAGTTGCTCTTCTTTTGTTTGCTTAAGATGTGGGTTTCTGTGCTCCTCAATAAATATTTTGAGCTAGTTGATGAGCACCGCTATAACCTTGAGCCCTGGAGATTCCCTCTGTAAATTTGTGTGTTTATAAGGTTTGATTACAGAAGCGGTGGGGGAACCCTCAGTATCTTAATTGGTCACTAACCCCATCACCCTAACGTTGCCAAACATGACCTAAAATTGTGTTTTCGATACTTTAATTTTAAAACTTTTTCGGGGGTGCACCTCGACTCTCACTCCCTATAAAATACCATTACAGATCGACTAAAAGTTCGTTTATTCGACTTCAATTTCTTAAAATTCTTTGGGGGTGAGCACCCAAATCCTTCTCTCCATGAAATTACCGAAGATCATCTAAAATTGCGTTTTCAGAGCTACAATTTCGAAAAATTTCCGGGGGAGAACCCCCGGACCCCCCCTAATTTCTACAAGCACAACTAAATTCCTGTTGTTAAGTTTCTTTCTCTGCATAAAATTCTGTTGAGCACACATTTATAATGATTTTACATCATAGTCAGACTTTTCGTCAATTCCTGATTCTCAGACAGTTCTAGTTTATTGATCTCGCGATGACCCTGCTCACAAAAGCCTAGTTTCATGTTTTTCATTTTAAATTTGATTTTTTTCCCTACATATTTCATTTTAAATTTTTTATTTTTTGCCTTTAATTTTTATAGGGAATTCGTGTTCTTAGAAGCAAAGAATGATTAGTTTCTTTATCACTTGAATTGGAGGGGGGGGGGCAGAGCCTGATTACCGCAGGGGCATGTGGGGCATAGGCCCTTCCTCTTAGATTTCAGGGGGGGCTAAAAATCCCCTTAATTTATCATGTTAATTAAAAATAAATAATGATTTCACTCAGAATCTAGAGTACAATGATATCATTGATAGTTTTGCAAATGCCAAAACAAGGAAAAAATCTATTTGTTGTTAAAAATTCGCCTTAAAAGTGTGATCTCTTTGCAAATCAGAAAACCACTCCAAATTCAGTCTGTATTTACTATTAAAAGTTATATGATAGGTCATTTTGGTATTTACAGTTTACTGCAAAGTTTAACCACATTTATATATTTATCGTATACTACTATATCTCTTCTACTTTTTAAATGTATATATTACATTGTGATATGAGGTACCACCAAATTTAGTACGGTTGTGTAAAAACGCAAGTATCGAAATATTTTATTGCTTCAACATATAAAAAAAACTGAAATGGGGGGAGGCACAAAATGAATTTCCTGAAATAGAAATGTGCCCCATGTCCAATGTCAGGATGATCAGGCTCTCGGGGGGGGGGGGAATCTTGCAAAGTAAAATTTGGCTATGCCCCCCTGTCGGGCAAGTTTGCCACCCTGTCGTTGATTTCCTAGCGCCACCACTGCTTTTCATCCAAAAGCTCACACTTCTTTGCATTGAAAAAGGTGTTCCTTGTAACACCGAAACACGTGTCTGCAATCATTTGCAAGTTTTGTGCTTAATAACGTTGGATTACTGACATTTTAAGTTGAATATATTCTTCAGAGATTGAATTCAGTATTGGTGGATCAAATTTTTCCAGTCACTGAGACAGGGGCGGATCTAGAGGGGGGCCATGGGGGCCATGGCCCTCCCAAAGCCTTGTGATCGTAGGAATTTTTTTAAGAAAAAAAATATTATGAGAAGATAACAAAATTTAACACATGTGTTATACTGAAAAAGAAGCATAGGCCTTAATTGATGGAAAAATTATGTCACTACCCTCAAAACAAAACTTTTATTTCCAAAATTTTTCTCCATCTTTTACATCATTTCTTGATTCCAACTACAGACACTTGGACGATCTCTAAATGTTGCTGTTCTCAGAGTATACCTATTGTTCACAAGACCAAAGAGAGCCTAAATTTTCGTTTTTATGACTTTAATTTCGAAACTAGAGGGAGAACACTTTTCCCATGCTCTTTCACAAATGCCTTGATATGTAGCAAAAAAATGCATTTTAAGTCTTTTATTTGGCAAAAATGTCAACGGAAACTAGCTAATCCAGCCTTTATCAGTTAACTTGCTTAAAAGCAACTTAAATGAAATTTTTTGGGATTTCAATTACAAGCGATCTTTGATAGGACCCCCTCCCTCTCTAGTTCATATCGTGATGATAGCTTTAAAAGGAGGTTTTTGGAGGAGCTCACGAATTTTCCATCTCTTTCTTAAATATGTATAAAAATAGTTAAAAATCGAATTTTTAGAGCCTCAAATGCAAAATATTTCCAGGAAGGAGGGATTCTAAGCACCTTCACTCTTCCTTAAAAGTAAGCAAACATTACCTAAAGGTGCATTTTTAGGATGGACAGCTGAAGAGCTAGAAGAGCATCCCTCCTCTTCTAACTTCTCAATGTATAATGGCGGAATATTTTGGTTTCTAAGCTATTTTTTCAAAAAGTATTTTGGGGTCAGCACCTGAAACCTGATCTTTCTCGGTACATCATCAAAAATAGACAAAATGCGTTTTTAGTTTCCTAATTTTCAAAAATTACTCGGCAATATAAATTTTGAAAAATTTCCAAGGCAGATTCCTAAATGCGTCCCCTCACCTAATGTCCCGATACCACAAAAATTGAGTTTTTAAAACTTCATTTTAATAAAATTTCTGGGGCGTTCGGAGTTTGTTCAAAAATTTCGGATGGCCCCTCCCAAAACAATCGGCTGGATCCGCCATTGGTCTGAGTTGGAGCCAATCTCATTTTGGGATAAAAGAGTCTGAGTTGAATATCCAAGAATCGGAGTCGGTCATTTGTCCTCCGTGTATAAATTTTTGCCAAAGCTTCTAAGTCGGGGAGTCAGAGTCCGATTAATTGTCGGCACAAGATTTTGAGTCAGAGTCAGTTGCCCCTAAGTTGTCGGAGTTTATCGTCAAGAGCTATTTCCAACAAAATTTGTTTGAAGTAATCTCGCCTTCAAGTACGGAATCTACATTGACTTTTTTTTTAGCCTTTTTGAATATGTTTTTGAGTTTTATGTATATATATCTTGTGTCTTTTATATATATGTATGAACTACATAAAAGCAAACAAAATTTAAAAATAGATATCGAACACCAAAACTTAAATGTGAACAAAAGCAGTGATGTATTAAGAAAAGTAAATATGTGAACTAAATTTAAATCAGTGTAAGAAAAAAGTAGAGCAGGACATGGCTTGTTTTTTGTGAAAAATATTAGACAAAAAAGAAAATAAATAAATAAATAAATATAAAATAAAAATAAATAAATAAATGTAATTAAGAGAGCTTCAATTAGTAGTTGGAGTGTTGGAGTTACGGTTTTTTGCATCTTTAATCTCCTTTTTTATCATTTTATCATGTCACACATGTTTCTGTGCGTGAAATATACATAGTTGCTACAAATTGATGCAAAATTTAACTTTTCGCTGCTGCAAGCTGCTCCAAATTTGCAATTTTACTGCTCCAGGCTGCTCCAAATTCAGCGTTTTACTTCTCCAAACTCACCATTTTCCTGCTCCCAAGATTGCTCTAAAAGCGAGTTTAGGACGGCACATCCCTGTGTTTGTAAAATCTAGGGAGAGGGGTAGCAATTGACCCCCCTAATGTTTCAAATGACGGGCCTGCTTTTGGCTTCAACTATTTTCATTCTTAGTTGCATTGTCAGGAAAACACACTTCAGTGTGCAAATAATTCTTCACTGTTTAAGGTCACAATGAGGGGCTGAGCAGTTTGGAGGGGAGGGGGAATGTTCAAATTCACAGAAGATTAGGTTTTAAGTAATATACTACCTATTCTATTAATGTATTTTACACACAGCAGAACCTCGTTTAGCCAGCCAGCGCCTGTTTATTCGGATCAAATTTGTAGAAAAAATATATTTACGTAAATAATCATTTAAAATTATGATTTCAAGAACAGAAGTTTAAATGCGCCAAATATTCTGTTTCATTTCAATTAAGCATACTACTCCTGCAAAGGACGTACAATAAAGTATAGTACTAATTTAGCAAACAATATGATATACTTTGGATGTCAGCCCAATACTATTGCAGCTGAATTATAACTGATGAAGTAATTGAGAAAAAATGGTATGATATAGTTTTGTTAGAAAGCATTGTTTTTTGGTGCAATAAAAGATAAGTCTGCATATTTAAGAATATTATTGATTATTATCAGGATTTTCGTTTATTAGGATTGCCTTTGGTCCTATCTAGTCCGGATAAATGAGGTTGTATTGTACATGTAAGGATCGTTATGAACTCCCAGAAGGAAATTTCTGGTTGGGCAAGAAAACCTCAGTATTCATCCATTTTACTGCTTGCTTAGATTCAAACCTATTATCTGTTTACAATATATTGCAACAAGTACTGAGAAAATTTCACAAACTCTTTTGTAACATATGTTTTCAGGTTTTAATATTGTAAGATAATGCTTAGCAAACTAAATAGGAAGAGTTTTGATGCAGTTGTAAATTACATTAACAAACGCAATTACTTTGCATCTACAGAGCGGCAACAGTTATCGCTTTTTGTGAAACGGCCCAGATCAAAACCCCTTATGAGAAGCAATATTAAACAAAGTATTGACAGCCCATTCAACTGTTCCTCCATCTCTGTTTTTCCAAAATATGATTTTAGTTGATTAAGAGAAGACAGTGTCGTAAGTTACCAGGCAACTTCAAAGAGAAAGCTTTTTAAAAAAAGTTCTGTACACAAATTTGAACATTAAAGCTAATTTTAAGTTAAATATGCACAATTCTTCATTTATTTTTTTCTCCAATGGGAGGGGTTTAACCCCTAAAACGCTCCCCTTGGACACGGCTCTGGCATCAACATCTTCATTTTATAAAGTTACAAATGGGATTAATGGATTTACTGCACAGTATTATTATAGTACATGATTTTATTATTACTAATGTACTGTATATATGAAGTAAGACAAAACAACGTTAGAAGAAGCACAAATCTGCAAAGGTATTTATTTATCTTAATTGTATATATGGTTTCTTTTATGTCTCCCTTCCCCGTTGATCACTAATTTTGTGCATTGAAACGTTATTTTATGTTAATTAAAACAGCTTTTTTAAAAATAGAAATAAAAATTCATTCCATATTTCTCCGTTAATAACCTACTTTATTACCCTTATAAAGAATAATACTTTTTTCTACTAATAGCGGAGCAGCAATTCTCAAAGTGTGTTCTGTGGAACCTTCGCTAAAGTTTCCTCACCCAATGTTCTTCTCTATAGAAGAACCTAATTATGATAGCTATGCATTAGCTGATCCAGACCCTTAACATTCTGTCTTTTAGTCATTAACAAGAAGGGGGTGCTTTCAAGTGAATGTAAAGCACTAAGGATTCCGTGATGAAAAATGTTTGGGAACCGCTGGTTTACAGGAAATACTTACGAATTCAAAACGTCACACATGCAAATGGGGAAATTTGAAAACATGCTCTTAACTAAAATAAGGGACTTAACCCCTTAAGGGACCCCTTTTAAGGGACAGGGCTCTCCTGTTTCAATGTTCAGAGCCTGATTACCGCAGGGGCATGTGGGGCAAAGGCCCCTCCTCTTAGATTTCAGAGGGGCCCAAAATCCCCTTAATTTATCATGTTAATTAAAAATAAATGATGATTTAAATCAGAATCTAGAGTACAATGATATCATTGATAGTTTTGCAAATGCCAAAACAAGGAAAAAATCTATTTGTTGATAAAAATTCCCCTTAAAAATATGATCTCTTTGCAAATCAGAAAACTACTCCAAATTTAGTCAACGTTTACTGTAGTACATTTATATCATAGATAATTTTGGTATTTACGGTTTACTGCATTGGGCAAAGTTTAACCACATTTTTATATTAATCGTATACTACTATATCTCTTCTACTTTTTAAATGTATTTATTACATTGTGATATGAGGTACCACCAAATTCAGTATGGTTGTGTAAAAACGCAAGTATTGAAATATTTTATTGATTCAATATATAAAAAAAGCTGGAATGGGGGGGGGCACAAAATGAATTTCGTTCCCAGTGTCTTCAAAAATCTTAGGGGGGGCCCTGAAATAGAAATGTGCCCCATGTTCAATGTCAGGATGATCAGGCTCTGTCAATGTTCTCTTGGAGCTTTTCATTATACGGGACAGAACCTTAAAATCTGGGACGTTTGGCAATCCTGCTAATAAGTGAAGTCAAATTGTCAACAATAGTGATAGTAGGGGAGATAGCGACCGAAATTTTACGACAATATATATAAGGCCAGAATTTTTTTAAATATTAGATTAGTTTACTTAAAAGAAGAAAACGCGAGTCTACCAAAAAGTTATCGTTGCAATAATTAATAAATTTTGCAATATGTTGCAAAAACTTGTGAAATTGTCTTATATATATAAGGCTGAAACTCGGTAATATTATTGATTACGTATAAACATAACGAAAAATATATGTCTACCGCGTCCGAAGCGTTGCCGTGCCGTGTCTACCACCCACGCAAGGTGCGAAAAAATCAGTCAATTTTGACTTAAATATATAAGCCTAAAATTTTTTTTAGTAACTGTTTACAATGTATAAAATATAAAAACAAAAGTCTACCAGTTGTGTTATGTTGCAAAGGCATGATAGACGTCACGGAATGTCGACCTCGTACCTCTATGTACCGTTTATCGGGCCGCTAGCGCTCGCTCGAAAAAGTTTGCTTGTCGTCGCGAAATTTCAATAAATAAAGCTGATTTATTTTTTAATAAATAGTTTAAATCGTTTCAATTATTATTTTTTTTCATGATTACAATTTTCTATCATATTTAAATTGATATTCATACTTTTGTTACATTATTCATATATATATATATTTTAAATTCTTCAAAAATATTTTGTAAATGGGGAAGTAAAGCTGTTCATCTACTGCGAAGAAAGGAGAAGGGAAGAACACGCCTTTAATAACCTTGGGTCTGGGGCCTGGGCCTGAGTAAGGCTCCCTTAGTGGAGAAGCCGACACATCCACCATTTTGGAGCAAACTTGATCCAGTGCTTCGCGGCGATAGCATTGCTGCTGATGTTTATATTTCTTTAGCATATGTTAAATTGGGTCAACAGATAATAGCCATCTGCAGAACTGAAAAATCTGTCTTACTGCATTTACTGGAAAATAACAGATTTTTTAAAAAATAATAAGCACTGTTCATAATGCACTCAAAAGTACAAAATAACTTTTCTGGGTCAGAAAGGACAATTTAAGAATTCCTATAGTTTTCAAAAATTTCTAAGAAAATGACACCACAAACGAAGAAAAGTGCGGTTCTAGTCATGTAGAGAATGTTTTACCAATATCTAGCTTTCAATCATAAATTTGAGTGTTGAAACACGCATTTTTTTTTTCCTTAATGGGAAAGTTTGGTTTAAAATGACTTGAGCGCACTTTTCTTCGTTTGTGAAATCTTTTTCTTCTAAGAATTAAAAACTAGAGGAACACTTAAATTGTCCTTTCTGACCCAGAAAAGTTATTTTGTCCTTTTGAGTGCATTATGAAAAGTGCTTGTTATTTTTTTTTTAAATCTGTTATTTTAAAGTTTTTCGTTTTCAAACAAAATTTTACTTTAGAATTCGATTTTTTAGCGTTACGTTGTACCTTAAGGTTAAACAAATCATTTAATAAAATTCAGAAGTCAGTAAGTGGTCTAGTTGCTGAGTATACGCAAAAGAATGGTTCACAACATGTAAGTAACTTGGGATAAAGATCCTAATACGTCTTTTTACTTAGCCCCATTATCGATTATTGGCATAGATGCATAGATGAGGATAAAAACCCTTAGAAAGCAACGTCAGTGAATAAATTTCATTCTTGCACCAGAGAGGACTTCATTCAAAATTTTCATTATGATTACTATTAACATTACATTTGCAAGGCAACAAAATTTGTAACAATGGATTTTATATTTAAACATTTAATGGGGAAATTACATCAAATTTGCTATTTTCCATCCTAACCGAAATAATGATGTTACTTCAGAATTTTAAATTTTCAGCCTTAAGTTGTACCTTAAGATTAAGCAAATCATTTAGTAAAATCAAGAAGTCTCTTAGTGATCTAGTTGCTGAAATATAAGCAAAAGTACGCCTCAGATTACTCCATGACAATCAGGCCAAGTGTAATAAAAGTGCTTAAAAAACATCAATTCTGAAAAACCAAAATTTCTCATCTATGATGGATTCTTTTTATTATATCTAATGAAAGAAATTCCATCATCTAATGATATTGAGAAAATTATTAAGTATGTTCAGCAGTATTCGTAGTAATTGTTTTCGACACGTACCCCGTTTCCTTCCATAAAAGATAACGAACATATCGTCGCCTCAGAGCAACAGTAAGATATCTAATCCCAGAAATAACATTAAGATATCTTACTGTTGTTCTGTGACGACGATATATTAAGCGGAACTCACAGAGGTCAAAAAATTCAGATAGGAGACTCTGCAACACGTCCCTCTGACTTTTTGAATCAATTAAAAAATATTACTTTTAAAGAAGATTTGCTAGAATATTTACTAACAAACTGGAAACGATAACAAAGCGATTTATTTTGAAGATAAATTTGTGTATATTAACTACAAACAGTGTTATAGATTTGAAACCATCAACAGAAAAGTTGTAAAAATAGTCGATCATACTCAATCGTGCCCCAGACCGCGAAAAATCCGACCCAAAAATGATTTACCATCTTTGTAATTTTTGATATGACGTCCTCCTTATGACGTCCACCTACGATGTTCAGATACTGATGTATTAGTTATAATATTGGCTAACATGAAGTTTTTGAATTCTTAAATAAAGGTCTGGATGGAAGTTGGCATTGGAAAATCATTAAGAGGTATCAATGTCTCCGAACTTCACAAGAATTTAGGAGAAACCGTTTGTTCCGCCTTGGTTGCTTTACACGCAATGACTGGTTGCTATCAAAATCCGGCTTTTTTCCGAAAAGGAAAAGTTCGACCTTACGTTATATTTACAAAGTCGGAAGAATACACAGGAGCGTTAACAAATTTGAGTAAGCCATCGAACAATGTAAAATGCATGTCACAAATTCGAATACAACTCGAAATTTCGGAAGAGTTGTGCGCCGAATGTACAGACAAAATAAAATGGAAAGAATTAATGATGCAAGAACCATGACGTTTTTAGAAGAGTATAAAAATTTTGAATAAAGATAAAGTAATTCTTGAAAACGTGAAGAGTTTTGATCCGTCATCCTTAACGCTATGGTAGTCAGAACTTCGTGAACATTTCCTCAGAACAGCTTGCATTTCGCAAATTTGGACAAATTTTCATTTAAAAAATCTGACAAGCTTATCACCTCTTGATTGTGGGTTGAAAATTGAAGACAACTGAAAAGTTTTTAAATGGTTTACTGAAAACAATTACCGCAAGCAATAAAAGATGTTATATTCGAAGCATAGCTTTCTGCCTCACCACGTCGAATTTTCGAAACATCGCTTCGAGGTGCACTCTCCCATGCTACGAACTAACTTTGTGCCAAATTTCATGAAAATCGGCCGAACGGTCTAGGCACTATGCGCGCCACAGAGATCCAGACATCCTCCGGACATCCAGACAAAGAGACTTTCAGCTTTATTATTAGTAAAGATTAATATGTAAAGAACTGTTTATTTGATTATTTTTAATTATTTATTGTTATGTAAGATCGATGCGAAAAATTTTATTTCATAAGTACTTGATCGTAAAAAATAAATAAATAAAAGAGGCATAATTTAAAAGGTCAAGACATTATTAATGAAAAATGAACTTCACTATAATTTTGTACATAATTTTAATTTTAATAAAATATTTTTTAATTTCGTTTCAATGTTAAAATTATTTTTTTTAATATGCTTAAATCATTCATACTTTTCCAACTACTTTATAATTTAAGCAACGTCTACCAAAGACTAAGCAACCTCTTAGTCACGGTAGACTAAAAATTTTAATAAAAACAGGATTTAAATTATTTATTAAAAAATAAATCAGCTTTATTTATTGAAATTTCGCGACGACAAGCAAACTTTTTCGAGCGAGCGCTAGCGGCCCGATAAACGGTACATAGAGGTACGAGGTCGACATTCCGTGACGTCTATCATGCATTTGCAACATAACACAACTGGTAGACTTTTGTTTTTATATTTTATACATTGTAAACAGTTACTAAAAAAAATTTTAGGCTTATATATTTAAGTCAAAATTGACTGATTTTTTCGCACCTTGCGTGGGTGGTAGACACGGCACGGCAACGCTTCGGACGCGGTAGACATATATTTTTCGTTATGTTTATACGTAATCAATAATATTACCGAGTTTCAGCCTTATATATATAAGACAATTTCACAAGTTTTTGCAACATATTGCAAAATTTTTTATTAATTATTGCAACGGTAACTTTTTGGTAGACTCGCATTTTCTTCTTTTAAGTAAACTAATCTAATATTTAAAAAAATTTTGGCCTTATATAAATAATGCATTAAAAACTGTCGCTATCTCCCCTACTATGAAGTTTATTTTTCAGAATCGCTTTTCTACCATAATCTTCAAAAACAACTCTCTGAAAAACGCCTCAGTATTATAATCAAGAATATTCTTAATCTTAATATTTTTAGCATAAGCCTGGTCTGAAGGTAAATTTCAGCAGATATCTAAAAAAACAAAAACATCACTACAAGCATTTTTATTTTGTCGTGGATCGTGAATATATATAGCGCAAATGATGATAGATCATTTTTAAGTGCAATAATAATGAAATTTTTGTGTGTTAACATCAGGTCGATAATCTATTTTGCGTAAGAAGAAATAATTTATATTTTTGTTTATACGATCAGAATCAAGCAGTTTGAAACTAAACACTTATTTTTTGCGACAACGAGTTTGTCTTATGCAATAAATGACAACTTCTATGACAACTGTAAACAAACAACATGGATGCCGGAAGTCCGAAACTCGGACATCCGCAATGCGCAGTGAAGAAAGAGCATTTGTGATAATTTTTGGGGCTGTCGCTAGCCGCGAGTGCGTCTTTTTTCGATAAAGCTAGCACTCAGAAAGAATGAACACACTCGCAATAGATTTCACTCCTTTTAAGAGTTATTTTTTCGCTCTTTTGAATTAAGAGTGTACTAGAACAAAAAATTAAACGCACGTAAATGTGCAAAAAAAAAAAAAAAAAGGAGAAGAAATTATTACATTAATGACAGCACATTTGAATTGAAATGAATGTAAGATTTTACCTAACAAATCTTATCCAAATTAAAACTTCATGAATAAATGTCCATAACAATTATTTTTTTAAGATGAATAAGCTGTACAAAACACATGCTAAACAAATATATTAATAATATTTCAAAAAAGAGACAATTTTAAACCGAGTGGAGAGAATCCTTGACCTTTTGGAGATGCGGGGTTTTACCCCAAAGCAACTGCGGGGATTTTCCCCGTTTTGTCACTTTCTGAAAAACGCCCCATGTTGCTTTTAAGCAGCCATTAGAATAACTGTTTTCACGCGAAGGTGAAGCTTTAATGTTCCAGTATTAACATGTAATTCATTGATTCTTCTTTTCAAATTCTACATTTTACAATGTTCACATAATATATTAGAAAAGTTAGATCAAAGTAGTAAAAAACAGACTTATCCCCCTTTCTCGTCTCTGAAGTGCCTAGTCAGGACAAAATTTCATTGATCAATAGGTTTCCATAGGACAAACCCACCACTTAGAGGTAAATTTCTTACTCCAAGGTGATCAAGTTAAAATGTCGGTGCGGGTTTTTACCCCACGCAGGGCTTTACCCCCCCCCCCTACCCTAATATGGGGCAACTGCGGTTCATGAAATTTTCAAAAACGTTTCTGAGTATTTCGAAATCTTCTTTCTGTAGTTTTCAAAAAAGTTTCTGAGTATTTTGAAATCCTCTTTGAAATTTTAAGAAACGTGCCTGAGTATTTCGAATTCCTCTTTCTGTAATTTCCAGGAACGTTTCTAGGTACAGTTGACGCCGGTTAATTGAATCAGTGATTAATTGAATCAGCCGCTTTATTGAATCAAATTGTCAGAAACAGGACAAGATCCAGCTTCATTGAATTAGGGTCTTTATTGAATCAGCCGCTTTATGGAATTAAAACTGTTTAGAACAAACATGATTCATATAAGCGGCGGCCACTGTATTTTGTAATTCCCTATCTGTAATTTTCAAAAAAGTTTCCGCATAGGGTAAAAGCTCCAGTAGTCGGCCATTTAAGAGAACGATTGCTGTTTTTTGTTAAGATGAACCTCGCGAGTCAGAACATGTATAAAATTAAATTTATTTATATTTTCTTTCATTATGTTATTTTTCCGGGATAACTTGGGAAAGCATGGAAAAGGGAAAACGATTACAGCTACTAAGTTTTGCTAGCGCAAAAGCAGAATCAAGAGAAAAAATTGAAAATCTTTTGAAGAGCCTATTTTGCTAAAACCCATTACAAGTATTTTATTTGATAACAAATAGAAACTGGAAATGGGTAAAAATTTTGCGCTAAAAAAATTGGAAAAGGTGCAAATTTTTACGATTTTTAATTAATTTGTATGGTAATAAAAGGTCTACATCGATTAGGCCTAGCTGGTGGTGGATGGAGCCGGCGGGCAACCGGGCTAATCAGATAAATAATCATGATAGTTTCATAGGGGCCGCAAACATATTTCATTCCTATATTTTTAAATATCATCGTACAAATCACAGCTATTTGGAGGAAAATGTGTGAGCCGCCTAAGCATGTTTGAAATAGAAAATAAAAGTTGAAATGTAGTGAGCGAGATTTAAATTATTGAAATGAATAGTCACACCAGCAGTTCTAAGCAAGACTACGGAGTCGGAAGAAAAATGACCGACTCCGACTTCGGGAAAGAGCCTTCGACTCTGATTCCACAAGAACTGGCATGGTTGCAGATTTTAAGGGAAAATGATCGACTCCGACTGTTGAAACTTCGACTCCTGACTCCGACTTCTTTACCTCAAAATCAGTCCGACTTCAACTCCTCTCCGTTGGTTCTAAGTTTTTGAAATGTACTAAACAAAAGTAATGTGTGTGTGTGTGTGTTTTGTGTAATCCAAAAAAAAAAAAAAAACGAAACTTGATAATATGATCGGCACTATGCTAAACTCGGTACAAACGAAGGTGAAAAATCGCGAATCTCGTTTTTCAAATTCAATGGTTTGCCGTAGTACTCAAAAAGGGCTATTACTACTGCACACTCCCCATTATCCGCGGAATTAGTGGCCCAAGTACCGCGGATAACGAAAGTCGCGGATAATGCGAAAAAGGTTTAAAACCAGCGGTAAAGAAGACAGAAATTATCTTTTGCTTGCGAATGATTGTATTGTAAATAAAACGTGAAACGTTTAAAAGAGATGCGGCAGCATTAAAAAATATTTGTATTTCAAGCTCTATAGAACTAAAATAAACTAAAATTTAAATCATGAGTAGGAACTTTCCGTCAACCTAAAACATTCAGCAGCCCAGAAGTGAAAATAGTGACCACAACAAAAAAGACCACCCCTGTCAGAGAATTCCCAGAAGACCTGTAGGCGTTTTCCTAACCTTTCTCAATCGGAACAGGTGATAAGGATAATGTCGTGCATACCGACTTTCACGTTTTTTGAGAAGGAGCACTTGTTGTGGGAAAGGGGGAAAAAAAATCTGGGAGGAATTGATTTCAGATCCGCGTTTTTGAAGAACAAAATTTTTCAACTTTTTTTTTTTTTCTTTTTCCGAGACTTTTGCGTTTAATCCGCTCGTGGATAATCGAGAGTTTACTGTACTTCAAACAATAAGATTTACACTTAATGTTATTTATAAAAATCAAAACATTGAAAATAACTAAAGCGTCTGGTGGACAAAAATATTGTTTCGGCTCTCCTGAAAAGAGCCAATTTTCACATTCGGTAGTTCAGCATAGTGCCGACGATATTACGCCATAAACAAACTTATTAAGTATCAAAGTGATTAACATTAATTGCACTAGTTTCTTTTGTGTAAGGTTTTTCTTTTTTTTAAATTAACTATATACCTAACTTGTTTATTTTTCAAAGTTTTTGAAGCATTCATAATTAGAAAATGCATAACCATTAGTTTCAAACTTTTTATTGAACATGCCAGTTGAAATAGGTCATAATTTCAAATTTCAAGTTTTAATTCACTTCCCAGACTAAGGGGGGGAAATGTAAATTCAAAGTCTTACCCCAAAATTTATCTACATAGGCCATTTTTGCAGATCTACGGAGTCGGAGGGAAAATGGCCGACTCCAACTCAGGGCCGGATTTAGACTTAACGGGGCCCTAAGCTATTTTAGGTATGGGGCCCCTTTTGCAGTTTTAACAACGTTTCTCTCGGTGGTGCAAGAGAGGCATTTTTTTTCTCTTTTACTATGTCTGTCTCTTTCATCTGATACATACAGCAATACTTTAATTTTTGATGATCGTGTTTTAATGTGTTTTCCCTGATGTCCTGTGTTGGATTGACCTTAAGAGGGGAAATGTTATCAAGAAAGTCACACATGACTCCGCTTTAAGTGGAGTACAAAATATTCCCAATTGTAGGGGGTCCGGGGATTTCTTCCCCTGAGGAAATTTTGAAAAATAGATATAAAATTCCGCATTTTGAAGCCTTATAAGATGTAGTTGGAACTACAAAAATATCAGGACGGAAATAGGCAAACAAAACTTTTTTTAAGTTATAAACTCTTTCAAAAATTAAGATAATACACAGTAAAAAATGTTTTTGATTCGAAAAACCAATGACAGCAGTCGACAGAGAGAAACAGCGCGGGAAACGAAAAGACAACGCATTGCTTCGTGCTCACATTGGCTTTCGATACAATTAGTTTTTAATCACCCCTCTAATTCACTGACAAACAATTCAACTCCGACTCCTTTACCTTAAAATCAGTTCGACTCCAACTCTCACTCTGACCCCGCAATCACTGGCAGTGTTACAGGCATTGAGGGAAAATGACTCCGACTCTTGGAATTTTTAACCTACAAATGCCGACTCAGACTCCTTGTCTCGAAAATCTGTCCGACTCCGACTGCGCAACACTGCTTTTTTACACTATTTTAGTATTTGAAAAAAAGCATATTAAAAAAAAAAAAAAAAAAAGAAAAGAAAACTTAAGCAAGATTGAGTCTGGTATCAGTCTGTAAGTTGGTTTGATCGATCTCGAAGGAGCAATGTTAACTTTTGAATTGGACTTGGTTTGATCAAATGATTACAGCGCTCTGGGCTAAGCGCAGCTTTTACTTTAAGTTAGAAACATGTGTTTCGACTACAAAACAACATCTGAAAAAAAATAAATTTGGAAGCAAAATGTATGTTTTCAATTGCTTTTAACATATGACTTATTTATGTATTTAATTTTGCCTTTTCCAAAAGGTTCGCCCCTCCCCCTCCCCCAAACATTTTTCTCAAAAAGAACCCGAACCCGATGCATTATCAACCCGACGATTGTTTATCCAATGATTGTTTAGTTGTGCCAAGCCCGAATGTTTAGTAAATCATTCTCCATTCCCAACAAAACTATTATGCAGCCTACAAACAAGATCAATATCAGTTTTTGAGAAAAATGTATTTAAAATGTTAAACATTTATTTGCTTTTATTATATTAGTCCAAAGAATTTTTTTCCTGCATTTAGCATTTGCCGACAAGACATCATTGCACTAAAAAATTAAAACATTAAATCTACTTTAGTACACTTCCTTGTATGAGGTAAAAGGATCGTTTACTCATCGATATGTTTTGTTGCAGAATAATCAAAAATAATCAGAAAAGTTGTAAACATAACTATAGTAATATCTTACTTGTAACTTCCTTCTGAGTGAATATAAAGTACTTTAAATCGCATCAATGAGTGCGGTCTGCGTCTGCGTACTTGACATGCCGATGAAGAGCTGTTTAGCGAATGTAATAGGAAAGCAAAAATTTCCGAAGCATGTTTTTTCTCCGATGACAACCCCCCCCCCCCCTCTCGTCTCGTCCTGGCTATTGTCATTCGGTACGTATTTGTCTCGTAACCCGATGACGGCGCCTTAGGTCTGACCGGTGTAATCACCACTACATTCTGCAGGGACGGGGATGGCGGGGATGGTACTCTTTTAGTCTAAGTGGACACCCTGAGGTCAAAACCAGCTCATCCACACCCTGCATCGACAAACAGAAATTTCAAGGATCAGAACACACCATTTCCCCCGAAGCAATAGCTATATTTTGTCACCATCTGGACGACGTTATACGGACTCGGGCTAACCTTGCCTCAAAGGGGATTGATTTTTTGCTTCCTTTTATATATATATATATATATACAAATATATAAGATACTTCAACTTTTTTCTACTAATTTTTTTTTTTCGAGTTCATATATGAGAAAATTATATCATTTACGATAAACGCCAAAGCAAACAGATTCCCCGACGAAATATTAAATTTTCCCCGACGGGGGGCAAGACGCTTCCGACGAGGGGGCAATTGCCCCCCCTGCCCCTCCCTTGGTGCCACGTCTGATGAAAAGTCATCCGAGAAAAGCAACACGGTGGAACAGGAGGTAGTATAAATATCAAAAAATAGAAATTAAACAAAACAAAAAAGATAAAATGACACATGGAGACAAAATTTAATATATAATTCCATCAGGAAAAAACCGTTAAGTAATAAATTTTAAAAGAAAACCCATAAACAATGCAAAAAGTCCAAAAATGAAACCACTCTGAATAAATTAGCAATAAATTTACCAGCGGGAAAAACTATGTATGGAAGCAATGTATCAAATGGAGAAATGCAGAAAAAACAGAGTGAAGGATAAACATATTGGAATTAGTTAATCACAAAACGAAATAAGAAAGCAAAAAATGAAAAAATAAAAGTAAGAAATGTACGACGTTTACATAAAAATAATAGAAAATCTAAACCAATTTTAACAAAGGAGTCCACACAGAGGAAAAATAGGGAATTGCAGTAAGATCGTTAACTAAATTAGAACGGTTCCTCAGGATGTGAAAAGATTCCCAAAAATCAAGATCCAACGAATTGGGGCATTTTTGGATAATTTGATAAGAGTTAAAATCAAAAGAGTGATTCGATTCCCAACAGTGTTGAGCAATACTGGATTTATTCAGCTGTTGTTTTCTCACATAGCTTTGATGTTCTTTTAACCGAAATTTCAAAGAACGGCGGGTCTGTCCGATGTATCCGAGTCCGCAATTGCAAACAATTTTATAGATCCCACAGCAATTAAGAGGGTGAATGGAATCTTTAAGAGAAGAGAAAGAAAGTTTATTAATAGGAGAAAATACCACTTGGAATTGGAATCGCTTCAGAATCTTAGCAACCTGAAAACTGATACCAGGGAAGAAAGGCAGAACAACTAAATTCTTAGTGTTAAAAGTTCTATTAAGAACAACATTTTGAGATTTTTTGCAAAGTTTTTTATAAATGGAATCAACTAAGGTGGGCGGATAGTCTCTATCAACAGCCACGGCTCTTATATAGTTAAGTTCCGCATTAAGAAGCTCAGGTGAAGAACAAATATTCATTGCACGATAAACATATGTGTTGAAAGCTGAATATTTTTGATTAGGAGGGTGAGACGATAATCTATGTGGGGGTAAGGAAACAGCAAAAGGTTTACGATAAACCGTAGTTTCAAAACCGGACTCAGTTCGAGAAACGAGAACATCCAGAAATGGAAGGCAATTATTCTGTTCTTTTTCACAAGAGAATTGAATATGAGGATCAATGGAATTTAAAATGGATAAAGCATCATCAATGCTTAGTTGACCGTGGTTCATAAGAACAAAACAGTCATCAACATAGCGAACATAGAATTGAAACTGTAGTTTCTGAAACAACTTGACCTCAAAGTAATGCAGGTAAATATCACTAAGGATGGGGCTAAGTGGGTTTCCCATTGCCAAACCATCCGACATTGTATAAAATTTACCATTAAAAACAAAGGAACTTTGCCTTAGACAAGTATGAGTAAGGAAAACTAAATCCTCAATTTCCTTAGAGGTAAAATGAAATTCAGACAGTCTACTCTGAAGGCATAACAATGAACCCTCGACCGGAACGTTCGTAAATAATGAGTTCACATCAAAAGAAACCATGAAAGAATTATTTGGAACGCAATTCTGAATTTTTTTGACAAACTCGATAGAGTTTTTTACAGTGAATACATTATTACTCATAAGAGGAGAAAACACAGAGACTAAATATTTTGCAAGTTTATAAGAAGCCGTACCAATATTGGAAACAATCGGTCTGAAAGGAATGCCAGCTTTATGTACCTTGGGTAAAGCATAAAATCTAGCGCAATTAGCAATAGAAGGAATAACAGAGTGTTTAACATTTATTGGAATAGACTGAACAGACTTGACAGCCGAAGAAATAGTCTTTAACTCATTTTCACTAGGATCTTTAGAAATCTCTAAGTATGGACCAGAAGAAATCAAATCATTAGTTTTGTCAACATAAGATGATTTGTCAAGAACAACAATTTGACCACCTTTGTCAGCTTTAGTAACAACAATATCTGAATTAGAAGTTAAATTCTTTACAGTACGCCGAACAGTATTAGTAAAGACGGGATTGGAAATTCTAGAATTAAAGTCCACATTAGAAGCAATAAGATGCCTAACGCAATCTTTTTGATTGGATGATAAGGCACTAAATTTAAAAGCTTTCTCAATAGGAGCAATAAGCTTAGAAAAAGAAGGTTTGCTGGCCAGAGCAAAGTTATCATTGCATTTTAGAGCATTAATTTGAGAACTATTTAAAGGAACACTTGAAATATTAACGACAACATTTTTATTTACCACTGGTAAATTTTCCGAAGGAACAACTTTCGAATTTCTACAAAGTTTTGCTAATTTCTTTTTCAAAACAACTTGATGATTCTCCGTAGAACGAAGGGTTCTAGACCAAGAAGTTCTATCAACATAATCAAAATCAGAAATAGAATTTGAAATAGAGAGATGCAAATCATAGAGCTCACGTTCAATAAACGAGAGGCGTCTCTCTATTTCAAATTCTATTTCTGATTTTGATTACGTTGATAGAACTTCTTGGTCTAGAACCCTTCGTTCTACGGAGAATCATCAAGTTGTTTTGAAAAAGAAATTAGCAAAACTTTGTAGAAATTCGAAAGTTGTTCCTTCGGAAAATTTACCAGTGGTAAATAAAAATGTTGTCGTTAATATTTCAAGTGTTCCTTTAAATAGTTCTCAAATTAATGCTCTAAAATGCAATGATAACTTTGCTCTGGCCAGCAAACCTTCTTTTTCTAAGCTTATTGCTCCTATTGAGAAAGCTTTTAAATTTAGTGCCTTATCATCCAATCAAAAAGATTGCGTTAGGCATCTTATTGCTTCTAATGTGGACTTTAATTCTAGAATTTCCAATCCCGTCTTTACTAATACTGTTCGGCGTACTGTAAAGAATTTAACTTCTAATTCAGATATTGTTGTTACTAAAGCTGACAAAGGTGGTCAAATTGTTGTTCTTGACAAATCATCTTATGTTGACAAAACTAATGATTTGATTTCTTCTGGTCCATACTTAGAGATTTCTAAAGATCCTAGTGAAAATGAGTTAAAGACTATTTCTTCGGCTGTCAAGTCTGTTCAGTCTATTCCAATAAATGTTAAACGCTCTGTTATTCCTTCTATTGCTAATTGCGCTAGATTTTATGCTTTACCCAAGGTACATAAAGCTGGCATTCCTTTCCGACCGATTGTTTCCAATATTGGTACGGCTTCTTATAAACTTGCAAAATATTTAGTCTCTGTGTTTTCTCCTCTTATGAGTAATAATGTATTCACTGTAAAAAACTCTATCGAGTTTGTCAAAAAAATTCAGAATTGCGTTCCAAATAATTCTTTCATGGTTTCTTTTGATGTGAACTCATTATTTACGAACGTTCCGGTCGAGGGTTCATTGTTATGCCTTCAGAGTAGACTGTCTGAATTTCATTTTACCTCTAAGGAAATTGAGGATTTAGTTTTCCTTACTCATACTTGTCTAAGGCAAAGTTCCTTTGTTTTTAATGGTAAATTTTATACTATGTTGGATGGTTTGGCAATGGGAAACCCACTTAGCCCCATCCTTAGTGATATTTACCTGCATTACTTTGAGGTCAAGTTGTTTCAGAAACTACAGTTTCAATTCTATGTTCGCTATGTTGATGACTGTTTTGTTCTTATGAACCACGGTCAACTAAGCATTGATGATGCTTTATCCATTTTAAATTCCATTGATCCTCATATTCAATTCTCTTGTGAAAAAGAACAGAATAATTGCCTTCCATTTCTGGATGTTCTCGTTTCTCGAACTGAGTCCGGTTTTGAAACTACGGTTTATCGTAAACCTTTTGCTGTTTCCTTACCCCCACATAGATTATCGTCTCACCCTCCTAATCAAAAATATTCAGCTTTCAACACATATGTTTATCGTGCAATGAATATTTGTTCTTCACCTGAGCTTCTTAATGCGGAACTTAACTATATAAGAGCCGTGGCTGTTGATAGAGACTATCCGCCCACCTTAGTTGATTCCATTTATAAAAAACTTTGCAAAAAATCTCAAAATGTTGTTCTTAATAGAACTTTTAACACTAAGAATTTAGTTGTTCTGCCTTTCTTCCCTGGTATCAGTTTTCAGGTTGCTAAGATTCTGAAGCGATTCCAATTCCAAGTGGTATTTTCTCCTATTAATAAACTTTCTTTCTCTTCTCTTAAAGATTCCATTCACCCTCTTAATTGCTGTGGGATCTATAAAATTGTTTGCAATTGCGGACTCGGATACATCGGACAGACCCGCCGTTCTTTGAAATTTCGGTTAAAAGAACATCAAAGCTATGTGAGAAAACAACAGCTGAATAAATCCAGTATTGCTCAACACTGTTGGGAATCGAATCACTCTTTTGATTTTAACTCTTATCAAATTATCCAAAAATGCCCCAATTCGTTGGATCTTGATTTTTGGGAATCTTTTCACATCCTGAGGAACCGTTCTAATTTAGTTAACGATCTTACTGCAATTCCCTATTTTTCCTCTGTGTGGACTCCTTTGTTAAAATTGGTTTAGATTTTCTATTATTTTTATGTAAACGTCGTACATTTCTTACTTTTATTTTTTCATTTTTTGCTTTCTTATTTCGTTTTGTGATTAACTAATTCCAATATGTTTATCCTTCACTCTGTTTTTTCTGCATTTCTCCATTTGATACATTGCTTCCATACATAGTTTTTCCCGCTGGTAAATTTATTGCTAATTTATTCAGAGTGGTTTCATTTTTGGACTTTTTGCATTGTTTATGGGTTTTCTTTTAAAATTTATTACTTAACGGTTTTTTCCTGATGGAATTATATATTAAATTTTGTCTCCATGTGTCATTTTATCTTTTTTGTTTTGTTTAATTTCTATTTTTTGATATTTATACTACCTCCTGTTCCACCGTGTTGCTTTTCTCGGATGACTTTTCATCCAAAAGCTCACACTTCTTTGCATTGAAAAAGGTGTTCCTTGTAACACCGAAACACGTGTCTGCAATCATTTGCAAGTTTTGTGCTTAATAACGTTGGATTACTGACATTTTAATTTTTCAGCACAAAGGTATTTATTCTTTAATCTATTCAACTGTTTGTTTCAGGCAAAAAAGAACTGCTTATTATGCCTGCCATGCCATACACACAGGCTGTTGAAAGGCAGGGGTGCCAAACCAGGGGGGTTCATGGCGCAGACTGCGGCATTAAAATTTTTAAGCGGGTTGATTTTACAAATTTTTATTCTTTTTTTTTCTTGGGGAGGGGGAGGGGTCTCTTGCTCTGGGAGGTACTCCCAAGCATGTGGCGGGGAGGGGGGCATCACTCTATGGGGATAGGCACCCCTGTGGAAGAGCAGTTAAAATTAACGTAAATTTCAACTACATTGAGCAAAAAGAGAAGCTTTAAAAAAGAACCAACTGGAGTCCCGGAAACTTATGCCAAAACTAAATAGTAAGGACTTTCAAGCTATTTAAGATGAATATTTTTAATTTTGAAAATTAATGATTATCATAAACGTTTTTGTAAATAAATGATTAATACTTTGACAACCTTAAGTTGTTATATATATTTGTAATTTTCTTTTTCAGTTTTTTTTTTAATGAAAATAGACTTTTTCCCTTAAATACGGGTTTTTCAAATTCAATCCAGAGGCAAAAACTGAACTCCTAATGGAATGAAATTTTATAAATAACTTTAAAACGTCATTGGAACCTTTTTCTTGCCCTGCCCGATGGGAATAGGAAACTTTATTTCTTTTTTTTTACACCATAGGACGATGACCCCACCCTAATCTAGAACTCGAACAAGGGGCGGGGATAGAGGGGGGAGGAGTAAGCTTGGAAAAGATAGAGGGAAGATGACTCTTTCTCTATATTTACCACTTCCCTTCCTAAATCTATTTCGTGAAGTAAATTTTAGGTTGTATTTGAAGAAGAAAGGTTCGGGGATTGTCTAGCGGAATTTTCTGAAAACGAATGGAGAATGTTAGGGGACTTTTCCTATAAATTTTCGACATTAAGACTCTGGACTAGAAAAGTAGTAATAAGCTATTTTTAAGGTAATATTTGGGGAAGGACTGGGAGATTCTGCAACTCTTCTCTCTTATAAAAACGTATTTTAAATTTCACTTAGACGACGATAGAAATAGATAGGTACGGTTCCCCTACCGGAAGTAGCTTGAAATTGAAGCATCAAAAGTTCCATTTAATTCTTTGTCTGGCCAAGTTGAGAGTGAAAAGTTGTGTAAATTGGTTTAAAACAAAAAAATAAATAAATAAATAAATAAAAAAAATAAAATAAAATTTTGTTTAGAAATAACTGAAATTATAGAGCTAAAAATGCAATTTTAAGTAATCTTTTGTGACATTAAAGGAAAACGGAAGCTCTCCTGAAAATTTTTTCCGAAATTCAAGGCCTAAAAACAGTTTTTGGCTCGTTTTGTACCCGTCAAGGGTATCATGACCCCCTTTTAGATCCAGGCTTTTACACCACTTGAATTTTGCTACCACCTCAAAAGTTGTCACATGACGCATGGCCCCCGACTTACCCCTCCCCCTTTGATCAGGCATTGCATTCCCTTCAGCTTGTACATGGAACCAAATCTATAACTCTCTGAATTGTGTAGCTTTAATGTAAAATTATTGGTTCCATTCAAAGCGTTTTTCCAAACTCAAAATGTATTTTTTTTTCTTTTACAATGACATGTATTGAGTTACAATGTGTCCATTGTTAATTATTATTTTTTATAACATTTTATTCTTTCGAGTTCTTACTCAAAACGAATATAATAATTATTGAAAATGCCCGATTTTCTCACAGATTTGTTTTACTTATGCAGTACTCGAAAACTTGAAGTTAAAATGAGTCAGCTGGGGTAAAACAAAAAACAAAGAAATAGGGATAAAAACTCGATTACGACACTTGCGGCAGGAAAATCCGAAGGCGCACAGGTTTGAGGGAGAGCGAGAGAGGGGGAAAAAACTAAATCGCGCAGATTCGAGAGAGCAAAATAAAAAATAAAAAAAAGGGAGGAGGGGGTGCACAGTTTCGAGGGCGCTCCCGCGGGGGTACTCATGGGACCTGAATGAACCTATTGAATGGCTTTGGATAAGGGGGGATTTGTGGGAATAAAAGGTGAACAAAACCTACGCTTGACAGACACCCAAACAGGGACAGAGAGATTTTAGACAAGATTCCAGTGTCGCGGCCTAGTGTCCGGATGCAGAGGCGTGCGCGGGGGGGGGGGACACCTGTTAGCCCGGGCCCGAGCCTGAAGGGGCCCAATATTTTTAAAATTAGGGGTGAAATATAAAGGTAAACATTATGGAGGGGGACCCGAAAAAGCCATTTGTGACGGGCCCCAAAAATTCTGTGTACACCCCTGGTCCGTGGTCCGGTGTCGCGTTCTTCACGTCCTGGTAAAAAGGACGTGGAGTAAATTCGGTTATAGATGACAAAAAAATCGGTTATAGATGACCAAAAAGTCTAAAAATAACTAACCGTGAATGATTATTGCATTCATTAGATATTGTCCAAAATTTCATTCGTCTTTCAGCGTTTTTCTTATTTAAGTAACTTATAAAGATTAACATGTAATAAATAAAATGTTTATATTTATGTGCTTGTATCATAGGCCTTGGCTCCCATGGGCTGTTGCGCCACTGTTTAGTTAAACAATGCAAAGTATTGTAAATTGTAAAGTAAAATGTAATTTCTGGAAAATCTCGTGTAAATAAAATATTATCACTAAATGAACAGCTAGAAGCCTATGGGTGATTTTCCAAAAACCTGACATTTCCGAATCACAAGTTTTTTAAAAGTAAAAACGCTTTAAAAACCAGAAAAAATGTATACTCACTCTTTGTTAAGAACTTACCAAGAGAAAAATAGAAGGGACTGACTTTACCTATGCCACACCCTCAAAAGAAGGGATCAAATTTTCACTGGGGACAAACTTGAAAATGATGTACACCATAATTATACAAATAATTAAAATTCTTTAAAGAATGTTATTTTACACCTTCAGTATGCATAAATTATTACTACAGATTGAATTTCTGGAATGTTAACATAAAATGTTAAAATAATTTAAGTTCATTTGAAAAATGGATTGGGACTCGCTAGAAGAAATAAATGAGTTATTGTTTCAGTAAGAATGGAATATAACGGAAAAGTTA